>NC_051176.1:141225214-141437714 GCF_013339695.2 Rhipicephalus sanguineus
TGATGATAAGTGGGCGAAGCTCGAGAGGGGGAGATCATCGGTAAAACCGTAACCCTCCCGTGAAAGTTCGCCCATTACATCATTAAGAAAAACGTTAGACTGTGCGCGTATATACAAATCAACTTTTATTTTGTTATTTTATTTTGTTCGTCTACTGCCTACAGCCACCTGCTCCATCCGGTGACTCGCTGCGAAAGAGGAAGCGCGTCAAGAGCGATTGCCTTTTATTGCGTCAGTCACATGCCAGTGACGTCATCATGACGTCACTCACACTAGCGCCACCTGCTGAGTGTGTCATACAACTAGGTGGTTACGAACAGGTCACAGAGGAAGGACAGACCCACGACGTAGTAAAGAAGAAAGAACACCACACAGGCGAACACGCACGAGAGTGTCACTCGTCAACGTCGTCTTCTTCTTCTACTGCATGCCAGAAGGCGCGCAGTAAAGAAGAAAGAATGCCACACAGGCGAACACGCACGAGAGTCACTCGTCAACGTCGTCTTCTTCTGCTACTGCATACCAGAACTGCATACTAGCTCGTGAGAAGCGCGCGTTCTGGTATGCACTAGAAGAAGATGACGTTGACGAGTGGTTACAAACCGGTCACAGAGGAAGGACAGACCCACGGCTTAAGGAGCTTCGCCCCTAAAAAAGAAAAAGAAAACGCACATACACTCAAGCACGGCAGCATCATAGCCGTTTAACGAGGTCGGTTGAGCGCAGAAACTTCAGCAGCGCCTTCGTCGCTTTCTGGTTGGAAGCTCGAACGTTCCGGCACTCCAAAATTGGTTGTTCAGAAAGCGGCTGGTCATCGAGGCATGCTAGCGTTGCTGAGAGCTGTTGTCTTTGGGAGCTGTAGTGAGGACAATGACACAGGACGTGCGCAACGGTTTCCTCGCTGCCGCAGTGAGCACAGGCAGCAGTGTCTGCCATTCCCATTCGGTAAGCAAAACTGTTCGTGAAAGACACTCCAAGCCACAGGCTGCAGAGGACCGTTGTTTCGGATCGGGATAGTCCGGATGGAATTTGAAGTTGAGGTGACGGATCCAGACGGTGAAGGCGGGATATGCAGAAAACCGGACGTATTCCACATTGAATGCGTTAGACCACGTGCGAGCGAGCGAATCTTTGATGCTGCATCGGTTCGTGATAATGGAATGGCTTCCTGCACGTCACTTTCATGAGCATTCCTTGCAGAATTATCGGCATGTTCGTTGTCGTCGATGCGACAGTGGCCTGGAAGCCATTGAAGAGTTGTGTCATGTCCTTTGTCTTTTAATCGCTGATAGGTTTTTCTTATTTCTAATACTAGTTGGTCTCGTGCACCACGACGTAAAGCTGATGACAGACACTGCAGGGCTGACTTCGAGTGTGTAAATATGCCCCACTTTAGTGGTCACTCTAGTTCAATTCTTCGAAGTGCACTGCGGAGTGCCGCAAGCTCCACAGCAGTCGACGCAGTCCTATGATACGCTCTAAAATAGATTTTGGCTTTTGCAGGGAAGATAACAGCTTCTGCAGATCCCCTAACAGTTGTAGAGCCATCCGTGTAAAGTTTAACGTGGTCTGCGTATTCCTCGTGTAGCATCAGCAGAGACAGCTGCTTTAAAGCTGGCGACGAGAGCTCCGCCTTCTTCCGAATCCCCGGCACTGTCAAACGAAGTTTAGGCTGATCCAGGCACCAAGGGGGTGTCATGATTCTTTCAGGAGGTGCGTAATCTGTTGGAAGGCACTCTCGGAAAGTCGAAATCCTCTTGCAAAAGGAGGCAACGGGCCGGTCTTCTGGAAGTGAGGCTAGGTGGTGGGCAGGGGCGCGAGCAAGGTGTCTAATGTGTGCCCTAAGCACCTCCAAGGTTACGTGAATGCTAGCAAGGTGATCATTTGCAATGGCGATGGTCTCCGCTATTGACGCGCAGCGTGGCAGTCCGACACAAACTCTGAGTGCCTGACCCTGAAGCATTTCCGATTGTACGTATGTTGCTTTTACAAGTGTTCGCTAGCACCGGTAGACTGTACCGCAGATACCCGAGAAATAGAGTCAGGTATAATTGCAACATAGCAATTATTTTCAAATTCCCCTTTTCAAATTCCCCTCCGAGGAATTTAAAAAGATGTGAGATGGCGGTCAGGCGCTTCTTAAGACCAGCCACATGGGGACTCCAGCAAAGGTCTCTATCGATGATGACGCCCAAGAATCTGTGAGTCCTGGCGTAACAAACATTTTGCCCATTGATGGATACGGCATATGCTGTCATTGGTTTCCGCGTAAATGCGACGCAGATTTCCCAGGTGAAATCTCGAACGCCGATATTGAAATCGCGGCTTTTTGGAGCCTTGCACGCACCTGAGGCCGTGTTACACCTGACGCCCAAACACAGATGTCATCGGCATAAATGGATATATGAACTGAGCTCGGTACACGTTCCACGAGTCCGATCAACACAAGGTTGAATAATGTGGGGCTTAAGACGCCACCTTGAGAAACACCACGGTGTGTGTAGTGCTGAGACAGTGGCCCATCATCACTTTGCACAAAGAATGATCTCATGTGAAGGTAGCAGCAGATCCAACGGTACACTCGACCACCAAGACCAACCGATTCGAGGGCGTCAAGTATGGCCTCATGAGAAACGTTGTCGTATGCTCCTTTTACATCCAAGAAGAGCGCGACGGATAACCGTCTGCTCACTTTCTGGTGTTGGACGTCAGTTACCAGCTTGATCAATGACATTGTCAATGGAGCAACGAACGCGTCGAAAGCCGGCCATGGCATTTGGGTGTACATTACAGCGTTCCAGGAACCACTCTAGTCCATCAGCTTCCCCACACAACTAGCCAGTGCTATTGGGCGGTATGATGCCAGCTCTAGTGGAGATTTCCCAAGTTTTAGAAGAGGGACGAGACGGCTCGTATTCCATTCTTGTGGGACTTGTCCATCTCGCCAAGATTCGTTGAACACATCTAGCAAAGCTTCTCGTGCCCGCTCATTGAGGTTGCATAACATGCGGTATGATATGCCATCTGGACCAGGCAACGACGACCGATTGCACAAGGCGATAGCCGCATCCAGCTCATCAATCGTGAAAGGCATGTCCATGCGCGAGTCCAATGAACGAGGTGTGAAATCAGCAGCAAGGGCTCCTGTGCAAGTCGAACGGCCCGCGATCTTCCTGCAGAAATCTTCAGCTACTTCGATATCCCGTCGATGTTGGAAAAGTGTCCAAGCTTTGAAAGGAAATCGCTGTTCATGAAATTTACGTAGGCCTCGCACAGTCCGCCATATCTGTGATAGAGGTTTTCGGGGGTCTAAAGACTCGCAGAACTTCGCCCACCGTTGAGACTAATTTATCTAAACGACGCTGAATCTTCTTTTGTAAGCTGTCCTTAGATCATGCGTTGGTACCTTCGTTTAGCTCGTCGACGAATCCCACGAAGTTGTTCCAACACTACGTTAGTTTCCGAGTGTCTTGAGGAGCATGTCAGCGTGCGCGTCGCAGATTGCGCTGCTTCCTTGATCGCTTGCTCTAGGCCAGAGGAGTGACCTCTGCGACAAGAATCTTCGATGTTGGTTTTAAACGCAGACCAATCAATTCTACGGATTGCGCCTACTGAATGACAGCCAGCGAAGCCTTTGATGTTGAGGTAACAGGGGATATGATCACTGCCATGTGTCTCGATGTCTATAAACCACTTTACAGATGTGACACAAACGTCAAGTCCAAGCAGCTGCTGTATGTGGAGCCTCGTAAAAATGTAGGGCTTCCATCGTTAAGTATATACAAAGATCGTGATCAGACACGAACGAAGCCAGTCGCTGACCTGTTGCGTTAACTTTTGAGCTTCCCCAGATAGGGTGGTGGGCATTAAAGTCTCCCGTAATAATCCGTGGGCCAGGGTTTCGTGCGAGTATGCCATCCAGTCTTTTTCTATCAAATCGGGCTGAGGGAGATAAATATACACATACTAATGTAAAGGTGAGGTTTTTCTTCTTAACACTCAGACAAACATATTGTTTGTCATCGTGAGGTGGCACGGGCTGAATGAGGTACGTAAGCTCGCGACGAATATACACCAAGACCTTGCTGCTTTCGTTGTAGGTTGGTGACATCATTGATTCATAGCCGGATAGCCTGACTGGGTTTGACAGCTTCGGTTCGGAGGTTACGATGATTGGAAAACGGTTGGAAAATACATACTGGCGAAAATCAGAGATCCGAGATCTAAGTCCTCTGGCGTTCCACTGGATGATAGTTGCTTGTCTGACTTATTTGCGAAACGATTGCTGATATCCTGCCATGGCCCTACGCGAGGGTTGCTAGGACGGGGCTCAGCACGTCCAAAACTTGAAGACTGCTTCGGGCGGTTGGAGTTCTCAGACTTCTTAATAGTTCCGCCATGACAGCGACGAGGGATCGCAGCATCGGAATGATCTGTCGATCGACCCTTGACATATCATCAACTGAAGTAGGCTCGGAGGAAGGTGTAGGGCGAGGATGCCTAGAAGGAGGCATCTTCGCAGGCTGCGTACACGGAAGCGCAGGCCATTCTTTCGCAGCGTTGGGCTTCGCCGACCCATTTCGCTTCTTGCTTGCAGCATTGCTTATGCTCGAAGCTAATGAGTTTTGCACAGGTAGCATGTGTTTAGCACCTTCTCGTGCACTCTTCCGTCGACGATTACGCCGACGCCACACCTTATTCGCGGCTTCTCTGGGATGAGCTAACTCTAACCATTTGTTTAATAATGGTGATTTCTCTTTTGATCCATGGGCAAGTTTTGGAGGCCGCGTCGTGAGGGCCATCACAATTTTTGCACTTTAGATCTTTTGCAAGACAAGCATCTGCAGTGTGCAGTTCAGCGCAACGGGGGCATACGCAGCTGTTTGTGCACACACCCTTGAAATGGCCAATCTTCATACAGTTATGGTATTGGGGACAAATGATCGAACAGGATATCGGAAGTGGCTGACCTTGACATGCGATGGGATGGAGTCACCTTTGAAGATAACCTTTACCTGCAGCGGGTGTTTCCAAGGCGAAGCACATTAGCGATGACCACTCTCTCGTTAGCAGGTTTTATAATAATTGGCAGGTCCGAGTGCGCAATAGACAAATGAATGTCATAAATTACACCTGCCACGCAGGCGCCGTCCATTGGAATAACCGGCCGGACTTTGATGCCGGCCAGATCTGATACTCTGCGAAGCTTCTCTAAGGCTGTTGCATTCGTCATATCCACAGCGAGGATATTCTTTCGCGTGTTCACGCGGACATCTTGGATTTCATCCGGCGCCACGCCCTCAAGGAACATAGAGAGAGCTTGCCTGTTGACTGCTCGAAGGCTGATGGAAGGATCCTCGGGCATGAAATAAGAACACCTATACCGCGGAAAATGTGCTCATTGTTTGAGTACCATATTTTACCCGCTTTAAGACATATAAACGTTATGCAGATCGCGCGCAATGTGGGAGTCGGTGTACGTAAGCTTTTATGAGCCAGCGATACTGTATCACTAATGACGAGAAGTACACTGCGGACCATAACGACGAGCGTGTCTTTCAGCCACCATCGTAATTCTTGCACAGCAAGTTTTTTTTAAGCATCAGGAACGTCTTGAATTGCAAGACACGACGCGCTCGACTTGGTACAGGCGAGATGCGCAGATAATTTCGGTGACGACATCTCGATAACGACATCATCGATAACGCGGGTGACGGTTTAGCGATGCGCACGTTGCCATATCTTCACTGCATCCAGTGGCGTACCAACTTGTTCGCGAGTGGGGGGGCTGGATCTATACATATATATATATATATATATATATATATATATATATATATATATATATATATATATATATATATATATATATATATATAGAGAGAGAGAGAGAGAGAGAGAGAGAGAGAGATAGAGAAGAGAGAACTTCATTCGCACGCAATTTGATGCAATTCTTCATATACAGAGATAGAATTTGGTTAGTAGTGTTTAATAGACAGTTATAGTTCAGCGTTAGTGCCGCAAACGCTGGTTGCGGAAAGCGTGTTTTAGTTTAGCGGAATAGCGTTTACGTGCCCAAGCTGGGGCGGTCGCGCCACCTAGCGAAGGGTGAATGCGTTAAAGAAAGTGAAAAGCACAAAACCGAGAATGCTTGCCTGTATCCCCGCACACAGCAGTATTACTACCTTTTTTTGAGTCACAAAAAGTAAATAAATATCAACTATACGCACCAAAAGCGAGAATTTTCATGTTGCAGACTTGTTTACACCGATCTTCTATAATTAGGCCTAGGGACGTTCGAAATGGGAAGCGATCTCAAAAACTATGCCAAGTTATCTATAATACCGTGTCGTCGAAGCTACCTGAAGGCAAGCGAAGCCATTTCGCACAGTCGTTTGCTACGAAAGAAGTGGATCTGTCCTTACCAACGCTAAATTCAGTTCGAAGCGGGCGTCCAAAACCGCCGCCATGTTTTGCGTACACTACGCTAACCAAGCAAACACGGTAACGCTAAATCTGAAAAATAGCGTGCGTACGGTAAACGCTATGGGTTGTTTAGGGTACTGCGCATGCGCACTTCGATCCCGCTATTTCGCTAAACCCGCTAAACTATAACTCTAACATCACAGAAAAAGTACAGTCGGTTCTACGTATCATACACTGGGACAGCTGCATGTATAGTGTTGAAAGCAACACGTTTTATACATTACCCGCACAATTTTATGCTTGATGAAAACTTCAGCGCAAACCAGGACGGACCACAAAGAATAAATGAGACAAGAACAGCGCCAGTGCTTGTCTAATCGAGAACGTCTAGAAGCTGCTCACTAATAATTGCGTTTTTTTAAGGTAGGCAACAATGACTGCACATTTTCTTTTCCGTAATTAGTACTACACCATTTTTGCAGATATTTAGGTTTGCGTATCTTATATTTTGCCGTGTTGGCTCCTAGTCGAAGTAGTGTCTCTGGCGCATTGGTATTATTAACTATTATTATATAACTGTTATTGCTAACGTGTCAAGCACAAGTTCAAGTAAGAATTTGAGGTATTAGGGGCGCAGTACATTCTTTATACTCATCGTATTTGTATTTGCAACTTTGCTTGGAGCGTGCGAACTTCAAATGGAAAATAGCGCAATAGAAGACAAGGAAGACCAAACAGGACAAAACAAAAATAAAAACCAGCGCTGAAAAGCGCTGGCCCTGTTTGGTCATTGTCTTCATTATAGAGCACTCTTTTCTACTTTGCTTGGAAGTCCCTCCGGCCTCTAAAAGTACGCCTATGCAAACCGTGTAAGCACAAGTTTTCTTTGGAAAAAAATATGGGTGACGACAACGTAAAAATACCCCGCATTTTTTCCCTTCCGCATTGGTCGTTAGCTGTTTATGATTGGTCAAAATTTTCTGGGTCATACACACGGCAGCTGCTCGTAACGCGATGCAACAAATGACCCCAAAGTTTTCCATTGCGTATTGAACACTCATGCAGGACTACATAAAAAATAAGAAAGTAGGCTATTTTCAATACCGCATATTTATGGTCTGGTTCCTCGCCGTTCGTCAAAAATGTCCGTTGTGCCTTAAAATCGCATGCTTGTTACGCAACGTCACAAATCTGTGAAATCTCGCGATGTTAAAATTACGTGCACATACTAAACAGCGCATTACTATGCTGAACAATACGTAAACATTTTTTGGAATAGCCGGACTGCGTCATATTCCAAATGTAATTCAAGATCGAAGGCTACACGCCGATCACATTGGCAGCGGCTGCTTATAGCAGCTGGCGAGATGTATTCATATGAGTATAATAAATATTTTCAGTTGTAGTATAACGATGTTGAGCTGTTTGTGCGCGTGTGCAACTCTGTGAAGTCATCCTTGCTGAGAGAGAGGGAGAGAAACAGCGCTACGTGTGTGTGCTTCTTTGCTGTCCGAGTTGTATTCTGCCTTGTAGAAGTAACTTCGAGATGACTCAAGACCAGCTAACACGGCTGTCACTTCAGTCTCTTTAGTCCAGAAAACACAGATCGCGGGAGTGAATTCCGGCTGCGGCGCCGCGGCCGCACTTTCGATGGAGGTGAAAATGTTTGAGGCACGTGTAGTGAACCTACAGTGCGTGGTCGTGATACACGGGAGACATTCTCCACAGTAGAAGCGCAGGAAAAATTTCGTTATATAATTAAGTGATTGCTGTGTAGAAGTAAAAGTCCAATATAATAATAATATCTGGGGTTTAACGTCCCAAAACCACGATATGATTATGAGAGGCTCCGGAAATTTCGACCACCTGGGGTTCTTTAACGTGCACATAAATCTAAGTACACGGGCCTCAAACATTTTCGCCTCCATCGAAAATGCAGCCGCCGCGGCCGGGATTCGAAGAAGTAAAAGTTCGCCTCAGTTCATGGTTTCCCAGTGCGCAAGCCGACAGTGACTCCTGTCGAAAGTGGGGGGGGGGGGCTCCGCCGCCTAAATTTTCTCAGTGGGGGGCTAGCGCCCCCCTTACCCCCTCGGTAGATACGCCTATGACTGCATCCATGAAAGGTGAGTTTGGCTGGTGGAGTGCAATGAGCGACAACGCAGGAAAAACGAGGTTGGTCTCACGTAAAGAGGATCAGCGGGTATCGGTGCGCGCTACCTGGTGTACCCTATAATTTTTAGAGATTCCTTCGTGTGCGCGAATCCATTTGATAGAGTGTGACCATCTTCATGCTCACGACACACCGTTGCTTACTCGGATAGGATATGGGGTATTCAGCCCCACCGGCACGACAGGTGGTGGAAGCTGCTTGAGAATTCGTATAAACCTGGTGCTATGCAATGAGCTGAATATCTATACAGGAAACGGCAAGGTGCAGTGTCATAAATCCTGACTTAGTGACATTGTTATAGGTAGACAAGTGTATGACAGTGATCTTATCGTCACACCGTGTTCAGAATGGGCAGATTCAGTGTAAAGCTGCATGATCCCCTAGCGAGCAAATGCGGTTTACAGTTTCGTATGACTGTTGACGCTTTGCAGCTACCTGCTTTACGTCGCGGGGCACATGTGCGCTGATGTTCTTTGGTAAAGGTATCCCCGAGTCTTTCGTGCAAACTGGTGCACGCGCATGTGCTCTTGCGGACCCGCGCTAAGTGATGACACACGCGGCGATCATCTCAAAGAGCTAGTTGGGGGAGTTTAGATGATTGACCAAATATTAAACCATTAAAAGGAAATTTCAGATAGAGTGAGAAAAATGTAAAATGACAGGAGGGTTTAAGAATTTGGAAAGAAAATTGTCCAGTTTCTACCATAATATTCAACAGCTGCGTAGATATCCCAATGACAATGTGCTATCGAGGAGGCTTCCGTAAACAGAATATATATATATCTAGAACGAAAAGGTTCAATCCAATTCGGTGAAACGATCCTACTAATTTTTTTTTAATGAGGAGTGGCAAAAGGAAGCGAAGGGAGCAATAATCAGGGATACTAATTAATGTGTATTGTGACAGCTGACGCTTTGGACGATGTGGCCGAATTGAAGAAGCCTTCATTGTGTCAGTAGCTGAAACCTCAGGGACATCCAAGGACTCGCATAATATAGTGGCAACGTCTCGGTGACAGCCGCAGCAGTGCTATATGCCCCGGTCGTATTCGCCACGAGATCGGGCTAAAGGTGGCAGCACCGTCGCCGCGCTAGTGTGGATAGGTGGTTGTCGGCGCGTATACAAACGCACACAACAGCGCTTCATTGTGAGCGATTTGACCCGATTTCAGGCAAACAAAATGTGTTGACTGCAGCTTTCTGGCAATATGTGCACTCTTCATTCCCGAATTAATGCACGAAGCGCGCCGAACGGTACTATTACTTGTGAGAGAAGCGCATCCTGCCAACAAACGGGTTGCTCGCCTTCAGCAACAGTCGGCGTTTTCGCAATGGATGACGTTCTCGTGTTGTTTTATTTGTACATGTTTAGCTTGTGTTCCACCTACTACGCACTGCTGTAGCGCGACTGATTTCGGTATTTACTTCTTGTTCATCTGGATACCCCGCAACAAAAAGAACGCACGTATTCCTGCACGATGAGTTCAAATAGCACTTTGTGCACTGTGTGCTGAAATACTCATCCGCATTTCTTATAAGGTTCTCTATGAAATGTAGGAAAATTGATAGGTTTACTGAGGAAAGCTACGTGGCTGACAGCGCTTTAGAGCTACGGAGAAGTTTAACAAACACACGTTTGTTTTTATTGCTGTAGGAGTACACAAAGGTAACTGTACAGCACAGAAATTTCTACGATTGATTACTTGCACGACAGCAATGTAACGAAGTCCCGGTTATTTCACGGGACCAAAGTAGGTTTTTTCATGCGAATAATGTCCGCTGCCTTCCTTCAATCGATAACAACACAACACAAACGCTCAAGGTAATGTAAAGAAAAAAAGATGTTGCTTCGCGTGAAATTACTATGATATAAATGTAAACAAGGTTTGTGACCGGGCTAGTTGGTATTCTATGGCGGCGTGAACAGCGCGTGAAACACACTAGGACAAGGTCAGCGCTAGTCCTCGTCGGTTACTCGTCCTTGTGTGTTTCACGCGCTGTTCACGTCGCCATAAATGTAAAGTACGCCGTTTGGATTAATTTTGACCATCAGGGCTCTTTCACGCGTACCTTAATCTAGGTGAACGGGTGTTTTTGTATAAATTTCGCCAGAAGATAAATTTGCGCAAGGCCACCCAGTTTTGCGATTTCCGTGTCATACCATTTTCTCTTCTTTTAAGAGACAATTTAAGTACCGAAGTGTCAGACGGGACTTGACAGAAATATTTCTCTGTAGTGGGACCAGGACCGTACACAACTAAAGCTCGTCACGTAACCTATAAACGACAGTGCCGAAGTTATAGACCTAACCACAACGCGCAAGTGCATGAGAGCCTCTTTTTTTACCACCGAGCCGCTGAAAGTCTATATTCACGGAAGATTTAATACTTCTAATCTTTAGGACAACGCCAAGTGCACTTTGCAATGCGTTTGAACCATAGAGCGGCACCTACACTGACATGACTCGTGAACGGAGGGCAAAACGACCACACATAGCACTCTAACAAGTGAACTCACTTATCTTATTACAGTAGATATACAGCCGATCAAGGCCAAATGCTCCTTTACATCGTGTTAGACATACGTACGAGCGGTTAAAGTTGCACTAACGCAACGGAACAAACCGCCTTTTGAGGACCTGCATGGCGTACGCGCACATGCAAACACAACGTGGCCAGCAGACGACGCATGGAGCAATCCACACTAGGCGTGGTTCAGCCAGAAGCCGCCATGGACTCTGCTCGATCTCGCGGCCAATAGCGTCCGTGTCTGGAGGTAAGCTGGTCGCTGTTGCATTAGTCAAAACTGTGAACAACTGCGCATGTTTTCGATGTTTGTGCCGTGCGGTATGAATATAGCAGTTGCTTCGAAGACAAGGGCTGTAGAGAGACAAAACAGAATGAGCGAACTGCGTATTTGGTCTTCGACGGACAGACTGAAATCTGTAAGGGAGCTTTCGGCTTGACTCGGGGCAGCGCCTCCTCTATTTTTCAGTGCCTGGGCGAACGCTCTCCTCGGGCCGTCGAGCGCGCGCTGCGCGTCCGCTCGCCGCTTCCGCGTAGTGGCGCTGTGCAAGTAGACTACAGGAAGCTGGCGCTCAACGGCCGCGCGTATCACGAAGCTCGCGAATTCGTGTATGCATCCGAGTTTAATTGCATTTGTGCTTCTTGCAGGCTTTCACAGGTACACGGGGATGGAAAGAAACGCGAACATAGCGGCGCGCTGTTTTCATCACGCTCTAACCGTGGTGGCAATAAAAAGATGCTAGATAGTATTTTATTGTGTCATGGATGACGTCGTGTTCTCATCAATCATCGAGGCTATAACCACTTGAAAATAGATGCGAAACAGCAAAGAATGCAGATGCCGCATGTTCGCGTCTTTTCATCCCCGCTGTAAGTATTCCGCAGGCAGACTATCAGGCCATGCTGCCGGTTCGATACTTGCACTCGAGTTTGATATTATTCGCGTTTTATTTTCTATTTGAGTCTATTGCAACCGCCCCAATGCCTTAGTATGTCATACTCTTGTGTTCCACTCTGCAAATGGAACTGAAAGAAATCAGGATTGTCTTTTTTTTTTATTTCCCTTTATTGATAAAGAAAATAAATCTCAAAGGGTCCCTTATGCATTCATCTAAGACGACTGAAAGGCAAAAGCCATCTTCTTTTCTTCTAGTCAATCTATTGAACATTTCCTGCCTCCCTCCGAGATATTTCTGCGCCTAACGTGGTTTTCTTACAGCCTCAAGGATCGGAGGCAGTGCAAGCTTTCTGCACATCAGCGGAGGCATGCACTGCCTCCGTGATCGGCACATTTTGACCAAGCGAAGATGTAATATGCCGACGTCACGTTATGTGACGTCACGACGATGTCACAAAATTTTATGATCTGTGACGTCATATGATGACGTCATCACGTAATTATTTTTGCATCACTCGTGCTGACGCCGCCGACGGTCAATTTTCGCGTTTGATGAGGCATCTAAGGCTTTCGCCTCAATACACTGTTCGGCTGTCGTTCCACGAAATTCCAGCTGCCGTTGGTGTTCGGTAGAGGGGGCTTGCAGTAATTAGGCAGGATAATTGGTCTCCTAAGACATCTTCAAACTACACTAGAATATGCAGCTGTCGTTTACGACTCGAAGATTTCATAGAGTATAAGAAGCGACGGCTTAAGAAGGATGCAGTAGCGTCACTCTTTGCAGACTACCCTTCACGTTTGCAGCCCAAGGTAACAACTGAACCAAGCATGGCAAGTATCCCTAAACGTGACCGTGTTGCGTCCGAACAGTCAACGAATGCATGTAGTACCAGTAGCAACGATGCCTCGCGATCGCCGCCATGTGGCAGCGCTGACATTAGATCCCGAAGCTGAAGAATCGGAGCCCATGGACACTACATGCGCTACCGGCGAAACAACCAACAATCATTATGTGCATTGTCACTGGAAGCAGCTTAGTGACATTTCATGCTATTTAGTGCATGAACTCATAGCTTGCGTATAGTGTGCTACACCAGTAGACGGTAGCACGCATCGGGGAACTTTAAGCGCCCAAGCTATCAGTATTAGCTCTTTGCAAATGCTGCTTTCGAAAATCGACTTTCAGACAGTCAATAACCCACTCTCCGTCAAGCGAATGTAACGGTGACAAAACAATTTTACACGCATCACTGGCATGCGCTCTCTGGAATCGGGCTAGCAGACGACGCGCGAGCGTCTCGATCAAATACAGTTGAAACCCGCAATAACGAAATCGGCGGGGAAAGCCCAAAATTTCGCTCTTGCGGGAATTTCGTTGGCGCGAGAATGCGGCAGAAAAGACATGGAATTTACAAAAAACATATTATATTTCCAAAAGTCAGTAAGTTTGCTTTGTCGGGCATTACCATGCAGCATTTTCATGCCTCTCCATCGGGAATCTTGTATGCCATGGCACAAAGTTCGCCCCATGCACTGGTCAGTGACGGCGGCACTGCGCTGTCACCAGTACCGTCATCAAGTGCGCCTACAGGCGAACCTTCTTCCGGCTCCGCTGGATCAGCGCGGATCAGCGCAGAATCGTGGACAGCGAGCTCCACGCAACGCCGAATTCTTCGGCGACGTTCATTTTTTCCCTGCCCTTTTACACCTCACTGATGATTGCAGCCTTATCTTCCAGCGTGGTGAACTTCCGCGCTTTCGTTGGAGGCGGCATCATCGCAGGCAGCGAAATCGGACGAAGCAATCGCAACACACAGTTCACGTTGCACCAAGCGACCAAGCAAACGCTCCACAAATGGCTCCACGCACGCGACCATGTGCGCGCAAAGCCGACAAAGCCAAGCTAACGAACGAAACTCTATGAGGAATGTGGATTTGGCTACATATAGTCCGCGATAACGAGTACGTGTTTCGGCAAGCCATCATCATCATCATTGTCGCCAGCTTTATGTTTTTTTTTTTTTGTAAACAATGATGGCGGCTGCTTCTCAAGTGCGCTGTAGCGATAGTTTTGCACAATTTAAGTCTAGCATGAATGCATTTCAGCAGTTTTAGAATGTAGGTAATGAGGCGAGAATATATTTGCGCACTCGTGTTTCAAAAATTTCGTTAATGAGGGACTGCGGTATGAATATCTTTCGTAGTCGCGAGTTACGAAATGCATTGACTCCTATGGGCGTTCGCCGGTGCTCCGAAAATATTTCGTTGCGGTGAGAATTTCGTTCCCTCGGGATTTCGTTATCGCGGGTTTCGACTGTAGCCGTGAAAGACACATGCCTTCGATATGGGCTGGTTGCCTAGAACGACAAGTGCTTCATGATTCCAGTGTACAAGTTTTCATTATACTTTAAACAAAACAAATACAGCCGAAAACTGAACCATATAGCAGCTTCGAATGCAGCCATGGCATTCGTTTCCGCGAGCGAGGACGCGACGGCTGGTCTACTACGGTGGCGGCGCCCGGCGGCTAAAAGCCGCACTAACGCCGACGGTCGGTTCCCATTGCGCTCCGCTCCTTCGCCTAGGCACAGAAAAATAGAGGAGGCACTGCTCGGGGTCACCTAAGTGGGGGAGCAACATTTCAAACAGATATTTTGGTATAACTATGTGTCTTTTTAATCCCACGAGGCATTTTTTTTTTGTTTGCAGCGGGACGGCTACGAAATGTCTTGACGATGTTGTGCTAATTCGGTGGCTTTCTTCGAAACTCCTCGAGCCAGCATTCATTAAAGCTCTTCTCTTCATGAAATGCAGTGCATTCTTCCGGTTCTCATCTCAGCATACGCACGTCGGAAAGCCCCAGGGACATCACTTTCCTCGAACACACAGCCATATAACGTGTTGTCCCGCTCCGCAATTGCATATATAATGCTAAAGGACAATATGACTTCGGACGAAGCATAAAGAAGCTTGGGAGTAAAGTGGGACAAATATACAGAATGTTCCTTTTTCATCTTTGGAAAAGGCGAATATATACCGAGTGATTCCCCCGCACCCCCCCGCCTTTATTTTTTAAAACAATGTTTGGGTTCTTTTTCAGTGTATTATATGTACTTACCGCAAGCGCCTCTACGATGCACGTTCTCACGCATTTGTTTGCGGCTACATAGACGCTTTCTATGGGCTGATTTTAAACGCAGGAATGATTTCACGTCTGAGACGACGTAATAAAATGTAAAACTATGCCGAAGAGTACATGCTCATGAGCCAATTGAGCAGCGTTGTGAAAAATTGGGGGACCCTTAAGCTTCGCCTTTAAGAGTTGAACGCAATAGCAAAATCCGGCTCCTAGTGCGCACTTCAACCACTAAGTGCATACTTATTAATGTGTATTGTTACACACACACGTACACAGACACACACACACGCGCGCGCGCGAATGGTACATACAGGTTTTTTATCTAAAGCTAGAGTCGCATGGCCTCCAAGATATACGCCGCGCGCTTGCCATCTCGGAGGCCATGAAGCGTCTCACAATGCCTCACAGATGGCAGCACATTATCTAGCGAGTGAACAATTGTGATGTTCATGGACCTGGTGTGATTTTTCTTTCTCTTTTTTTTTTAATTTATCTGTTTTTCGTTCCGGTCAGGACACTAAAAGGTGCCCCCCCGGTATAAAGGGGAAGACCACAGACATCATCATCATCATCATCATTGCTTATGGTGGCTAGAAGGGGCAGTGTGACGGGCAGGGGCCAGAAGGTGCACATACGCGCAATGAAACATGGCGGCAGGTCTAGGAGGCGCTGCGCGCGTCGGGAGCGCGTGCAGCGGTGTTGGTACAGCGTGGCTGAGGGCTAAGTATATATATGTGTGTGTGTGTGTGTGTGTGTGTGTGTGTGTGTGTGTATTTTGCCTTTTTTGCGTATTTGTTCGTTATGCGGGCATGCATTTGTTGCACGCTAAACTTCAACTTGAGCAATTTTATTGAGTTGCCAGTCTCTGTGCGAGATATGCGATACGTACGGCGGAAGGGTGTTGACAGTCGCCCGTGTTATGTAAATTTGTGTTAGACGTTCATCGCAGATACGAGGTGCTCCTCAAGTTATTTTATTCTTGTTGTTCCCTAGTTACACCCCGCACTCATCAATAAAGAAAAACAAGCTCCGGTTCGCGCGGAAACCATACAAACTGCTCGGGCGCAACTTGAACGTTTCGAAGAGGGGTGTTTCAGTCTTCGCACTACACAGTGTCATTAAATCCGAAGCCACTCTTGAAATTGCGCACAGAACGCTGTAGACAAGTTCGGCTTGGCAGGACGAGAATTTTCTGCTTCCGAGTGCTCATAGAGCTTCGGACTCCTCATGCGAAGCACACACTCTAGGATCCAATTCTTCTCATACAGCATGCCACATCTCGATTTTCTTTTAGCTGCACTGAAGCATGCCATAATTGCCACCTGTTGTTTCTGAGGCAACTTTTAATGCATTCATTTAATGCCTCATCTCCATTTTGCTCATTGGCAGACTTCATCATGTCGAGTTCCCTCTGTACGTTCAGCAGCTTTCGTTGCGCAGCTACCAGTCAGCACATAAAACCAGAGAATGTGCGCTGTTCAGCGCCAAATGTGCCTCATCTGGTGAGGAAACATTGCGTTTTAGGTGCAGCTTGCCCCTAAGAAAAACGGAACTGACTGTTCCTACTTGCTCAACGGCCTGTTCAAACTTCACCAATTTCGGCAGCAGTATACATGATCCAACTCGGCATCCTCTAACTCGCAAAGGCCGAAAGTGACGGCCCCTGGTTCAGTGGAAAACGATAGTTTGTTCCAGCTTGTGTGAGGAAGTTCGATGTTGCGGCACACATATATATTCCGTGCTCTGCGGCTCCACTTCTATCGTGTCAGTATGTACAGCTTCGGTAAACTCCGATTCTGCAGCATGTTGTGCTTCTACTACTTGTTCACTTTCTTCCGGCGCCTGCTGTTTTACAGTAGTCCTTTTTTTAGTCATGGGCTCACCTTGTTCACACAGGTTTCTTTCCTTCCTTCTGGTCGGCGTTTTCTTTGTGAGGTCTTTTGGTGCGTTCGGGAAGATTGTAGGAACGGCGTCCTCTGCTAGCAGCGGCCGATCGCGTGGAAGTTCAACCACCTCACCATAAATAACATGACGATAAGTCCTCTATATAAATGTTGCCTCGAAGTGACGTTCACAAACGACGCAGTCGTTGGTTAGTTCCTTATCGCCCCGTTTTATATTACGGGCCCACTGCTGCCGTCTCAATGCATCCTTGGGAGCTCGAAACGACGACACCCTTGGCGGACAAGACTCGTACCCACTTTTACAACCAGACACAAAACACGTACCTGCTTTTGCTGACATGGTAATAGTGTGTCACTATCCGGAATCATTCACATGGTGCGCGTCGAAATCACACAAACACAGTTGCAGGTGTGGAAGTTTGCACACTGTGTCAAATACACGTGGCTGTAGCAGCTGTAGCAATGGCTGTAGCGGCGAAGATACCGCGCGCCCGCGCCGCCTGCGCGCTCCCGACGACGGCCGCGCCCCTAGCGGCGTAAAAAATGTCATCGAGTTTTGTGCGCCTCTCTCCCACGGCGCGCATATGGCGACCGTCACACTGTTTGCTTGATCAACGCCTCCTCTGGAAAGCCGGCGTTGGCTTGATATGTTTTCCGTTAGATGGACATAGTTGTCCATTTTTAGCATGGAGGAAGGAAAAACTAAGGAGAAGCCCTATCGTATCCCAATGCAATGCCAATGCATTGCGAAAAGTGTGGCGGAAGTGACGTCAGATTTATGGGGCAAAAAAACCGGTATGGGGCAAAGAAAACAGCAGACGCCCCGCGGCGTGCTCTCCGCGGTGGTTCGCTTCTGCTCGGATTTGTAGTCCCGGTGTAAACTTAGCGCGTATTGTGCGGTTCGCACGCAGTAAAATGTTGCAAGCAGACGTTTACGAGGCTGTTCGTGCGTGGCAGGCCCGAGGGCTGCGTGCTGAAATTCTTCGTGGAGCGTTTTTGGGCAGCAGTACAGACAGTACCGGTACGTGCCGTAATCAAAAACATTCAGCCCCTGCCTCATTGTATTCGAACTCACCTAGCAGTGACTTACGCGTTCTGCTGGGCGTTAGGCCTTTCTTTTCCTTTCTCGTAGCCCGATTTCCCGATCTATTGCCCGATTAGCGGTTCTTTGCTCGTGCATATGGAGCGAGCGCAGTAGCTATTCGGCGCAACGCCAACCTATAGTTGACGTAACTTCACGTCGAAAAGAGGACACCGCTGTATTGTATGCGCGATCGTGCACGTAAAGTTTCTAATTCCAGTGCACACACAGCACAAGCACGCAACGAGCGCACACCGCACAATACATACATCACGTAGTCCGATAACGGCAATAAAAGTTTATTGTCCTTTCGTTTGAACGACACAGCCTCTAAAACGTACGATGCCTTCAGCGCATGGTATGTACGGCGCGTCAGACGCCAAAAACAAAATTTCACGTGTGTTCCGAGTTGACACAACGAGTAATGAGCAACAGAGCGCACACTCGAGAGCTCCGCATGCAAATACCATGCCTTAGTGATCAGTAATGAAGCGAACGTATACGTACACATGAAAAGAGACACCCGGTACTGTCCGCAGTGCACGCGATTTGCACAGGGTATACGCAACAGCACGGCATTTGCTAGCTTTCCTAACGAACACACAGAAGGAGCAGCACGCGTGAATCGACTACGCCGCTTGCACAGCGAAAAACAAACAAACAAACAAACAAACAAACACAAACAAAAAGGCTGCAAAGTTTCGCGATGCGCCCATGCGCTTGCAAACGTCGCGACGGAAATCGCGAAATGTTTCGCTGCTCCTTCGCTAGGAGGCGATGCGGGTGTTTGCGATGTGGAGGCTTCACGAATGTGACGTCAGGGCCTCTCCTTGGTATCATGTATATGGGTGTTCTCTGTTGGTATTCCTTCCTCCATGATTTTTAGAGCTGTCTGAAAGTTCGTGTGTGCTTTTAGCGGCGATGTCTGCACTATCCCGGCCTTTTTCGACGTAGTTTGATGGCCTCCCAAATGCGCCTACAAATCGCCGAATGGGCTCGTTTTCGTCGTGACACCTGTCGAACCATGGAGGAAGGAAAAACTAAGGAGAGGCCCTGACGTCACATTCGTGAAGCCTCCACATCGCAAACACCCGCATTGCCTCCTAGCGAAGGCGCAGCGAAACATTTCGCGACTTCCGTCTCGATGTTTGCAAGCGCATGCGCGCATCGCGAAACTTTGCAGCCTTTTTGTTTATTTGTTTGTTTTTTGCCGTGCGAGCGGTGTAGTCGATTCACGCATGCTGCTCTTTGTGTGTGTTCTTTAGGAAAGCTACGCAATGCCCAGCTGTTGCGTATACCCGGTGCAAATCGCGTGCACGCGGACAGTACCGGGTGTCACTTTTCATGTGTACGTATACGTTCGCTTCATTGCTGATCACTAAGGCATGGTATTTGCGTGCGAAGCTCTCGGATGTGCGCTCTGTTGCTTGTTACTCATTCTGTCAACTCAGAACTCATGTGAACTTTTGTTTTTGGCGTCTGACGCGCCGTACATAACATGCGCTGAAGGCATCGTACGTTTTAGAGGCTGTGTCGTTCAACGAAAGGGCAATAAACTTTTGTTGTTATTATCGGACTACGTGATGTATGTATTGTTCGGTGTGCGCTCGCTGCGTGCTTGTGTTGTGTGCGCACTGGAATTACAAACTTTACGTGCACGATCGCCTATACAATTCAGCGGTGTCCTCTTTTCGACGTGAAGTTACGTCAACTATAGGTTGGCGTTGCGCCGCAACCGCTAATCGGGCAATCGGGCTACGAGAACGGAAAAGAGAGATCTAACGCCCAGTAGAACGCGTAAGTCACTGCTAGGTGAGTTCGAATACAATGATGCAGGGGCTGAATGTTTTTGGTTACGGCACGTACCGGTACTTTCTGTACTGTTGCACAAAAACGCTCGCTTGGGCCTGCCACGCACGAACAGCCTGGTAAACGTCTGCTTGCAACGTTTTACTACGTGCAAACCGCACAATACGCGCTAAGTTTACGCCGGGACTACAAATCTGAGCAGAAGCGAACCACCGCGGAGAGCACGCCGCGGGGCGTCTGCTGTTTTGTTTGCCCCATACCGGTTTGTTTGCCCCATAAATCTGACGTCACTTCCGCCACACTTTTCGCAATGCATTGGGATACGATAGGGCCTCTCCTGAGTTTTCCTTCCTCCATGTGTCGAACAAAATGCGTTAAGGAGACTCCTTCCACTACATGGCATTTATGTAGTGTTTTTTTCCAAAGCAGCTGCAAGTAACGTAGTGGCTTTGTGGTAGGACACCTGCTTGCCACGCGAACGGCGCGGGTTGGATCCTCAATGGGACCGAAAATTTTATTCTTTATTTTATTTGATTCTTTCTCGGTTTTTCGCTCACGGACGATTTTTCGCTCACAACCAACGGTGCCGACACCGACGCCCACGGCGGAATTTCTGCTACACGAGTTCTCTAACGCTATCGCGTTAAAATAACCATGCAGTTACACAGGAAGTTCAGGAATCGTAGGGGGCACGAATTTCTTTCGATTCCGAAGTGCAGCGGAGCGCGCACTCCTTATGGTTTTGCGGCTCGCCCGAGTCTTAATACTAAAAAAAAAAAAAGCGAATCCAGGCATCTTAGCGTAGCCAAGGTCCCACACCTTGCTTGCGTCATTTTGAAATTCGTTGACGTTCTTTTCTGCACCCGGCGATTTAGAACGCACGCTTTTTTTTGTGCGTAATATGTAAAACCCTTTCTACGTGGTATTTTCGTATAGATTTCACGCACTCGTCTTGGTTCTGTACTGACTCTCGGCTTCACCAGCTATTGTTGCTGATTTTGCCATTGCAGACCCCATTATACCAGGCCCGTATAGTACTGCAAAAAGTTTCCCGCCTTTGCTGTCTCATCCGTTTCCCAGAATCACGCTCTCTCAAACCCAAGCTACGAGAGCAGCAGCATTTAACATGTTCGACAGCGCGAAAACAAAAAAAATCCAACGCCAGACTTGCTCATGCTGCATGACTGCACGCGTCGGGATGACAGAAACTTGTTCTCCACTGGGGAATGTCCCAAGCACTGCACGCGCGCTGCTTCCACACGCTAACGTTAGAGCCACGTCCTTCATCCGCGTCCTCGAGGACGTGTTGTGGCGCAGCAGTAAGGGCAGTATGCCTGTATAGGAGGAAACCAACGGGCCTGATTTGGTAAATCGGCTTACCGCGATGAGTGAGAGTAAATATGGGTGAACAAAATGTCCCGTCAATACAGGCGGCAGTATATGCGCCTGCGAATATTCAAAAGGACTATTTGTCAGTGCGAAGTGCTGAAAATGTCAGGAACGTTGTTGTAGTGATTGTGAAATCTCACTGGTACAACAGTCATACTAGTGAAATTTATCTCCAGAGGAGTTAGAGAGAGTTCGCCATATCGTATATAACTGAGCAAACAGACATTGCATGTCGTTTTAAACCGACTGGGCGACGTGCGCTCACTGCTTAAAAAAAAAAAAAAAAATTCGGCAGGTCCCACGCGTTGTGGGAATCGGTTTTATGCGAAGCTGTCAGCGACTACTTCTATGCTGGCCGATTCCACGAAAGATCAAGAAAAGGTGTATACTTGATGTTTCCGATTTTCCTGATAATTTTATATGTTGTGCACATATGACTGCACACCACGAAATCGCAGTTCGTTTTCAAATAAAAAAATTTTTCAACACAGGAAAATTCGACAAGTGTCGCCGATTGACGACGACCATCTTACGAAGGGTGCGTTTTTGTAAATTCGCAACCATGCTGGCAGCTACTGAAGCTATATATTACAAATATTTTTCTTTTTAGCGGAAGTGTAAGTAAAGAGGAAATAGCTCTTATCATTTCATGGAATTGTGAGCAAATTATGTATTTTTAAAAATTCACGAAAAACGCTGCGTTTTTGAAAATCATTCAAATTTGGGACGCTATGGCTACCTCTGTGAACATCTCAGCTTGTTTATATTTGCAGTATGAATAGGCCTTTATGTGAATAATGAAGTTCTGCATTTGTATTTCTCTAATAATTTTCAAAGTAATAAATTTTCATGCTCGAAACACCAAAAAGACAAAAGTTCTCCTCTATTCAAAAATCTATAATAAAAAACCCCAATCTCAATTTTGTTCAGTACCCCAAAATGTTCTCAAAGGACTGCAGAATCATATTATGAAAAAAACATGTTGCATCATTTTTATTAGAACAAAAGCAGAAAATGTCAAACATTGTGTTTCCAAAGCGTGGTGGCTACTGCGTAAAGGACACCTCTAGTAACAAGAAAATACAGCAACACGTCTTTTTTCTTCTCTGAACTTCGCTAAACAACAGTAATGATCTATTGTCGGAAAGTGGGAACTGTTTTGTAAAGAAAAAGATCGTTCCAATTAAATGCATTTGCGCGGTTTGCGACTTCACGTCGCAGCGGGCATGCGCAGCGCGCATGCCCGCGCCCGCGCGTGACTGCCGCGTCCTCTACCGCGACAGCGCGGACGTACCTGTTCGTACCTGTGCGCTAGCGTACGTTCGTATCAAACGTCGCGGGGTGCAAATCGGTTCGTAACAACCGTACTCCAATACATTGCAGGCTAATGGGCCTTGGCCGGGATCACAGAAAACTTCGTATCACCCCGAAATTCGTACGAGCCGTGATCGTATCACCGAGGTTTTACTGTATCTCAAAGCTTCGATGGTTTATTTGCATGAAGAACTTATATTCTCCTATTCGAGACAACCACCTAACTCCACTAATCAAACAGTTAAATAATTTAACTTTCTTAACTACTGTCCCAAATGACGTTTTTAACCATCTTAAGATGCCTGCGGCTACAGAAGTAATAGTGAAAGCGCCGAACAAATATCGCATTTGCCTGATTTTTGAGGATTTTGGACACATTTTTGAAACACCCGGTATACACCACTGAAAAAATATTCCCAATTTTTCGTTCCTCATTCTAAGTAGCGCCTGCCTGTGAAAGCGTGCTTGCGTGCTCTGGTGTTGAACGAAAACTGCTGACCCGCCCAAACTCTGCAGTTGTATCTGACGTCACTATTCATATCACGTCAGGGACAGAAAGCCCGTGCGTGAACGGGCAAATACGCATGGACGTCTTTCTTGCGTTGCGTTATGTCGGCCGAAAAAATCCGAGCACCCGAAAGTCCAACTTGGACTGTGAAAAACAAAAACAAAAACAAAAAAAAAACACGCGGGCCGATTCTGCATATTGTGCATTACCGGGGACCCAAGGCCTGGTATTGATTCATTTCCCAATAAAAGGGTAGAATGCGTGCTAGACAGCGGCCGGAATGTGTGGCGCAGGGGCGTAGCCAGAAATTTTTTCTAAGGGGGGGGGGGAGGGTAGGAGGGGATATCAACCATACTTCATGCACGTTCGTTCGCGCGTTTGTATGTGCGCGTCAGTCTAATATACATACGCGAAATTGAAAATTTTTGAGAAGGTGGGGGCTTGAGCCCCCCCCCCCCCTTCCCTGTCTACGCCAGTGGTGTGGCGCGACAATGACGTATATTTAAGTGTCATACTTTATCACCCCTAAACCCACCTGTACTCAGTAAACATACACCGAACTCGCGCGAGGGGAAACACGCGAAAGAAGTGCGAGGCGCACGCAGGGCGAAAAGAGAAGACTACGTGTACGGGGAGGGAATGTGGAATGTGAAATACAAGACTAAGTGAGCGTCTTTTTTATACACGGTCTTTAATGCCATACGCAAACATCACTATTCCCACAACACGTGTAGAAAACTGCCGACATAGCAGAAGAAACAAGCGCGATGAACTTAACGCTACGTATACCTCTGGGCTCATTTTCGCATCAGGGAAGTCCCGCTTAATTGCTATCGTTTTTGTCTGCCAGGGAGATGCTTACTAGTTAAGATGAAGAAGAAGATGTTTAATGGCAAGAAGGACTATAGTTAATTATGCTGTACTGAAATGTGCCTGTAGATGCCTTTGCGTACACTCTTTCCATGGCTAAAGGAGCGCCAGAACAGATACTGTGTATCGAGTAGAGGAAACATCTATGGTACGATACCGTGGGAAACCTAAGCCCCGACAGCGCCGGCGGCTACAAGCCCAGGAGCAGGCCCAGGCCCCGCACCGAGACTGTATGAACGAGCCACGCCTATAGCCCCTAGGGGCAACTCAGTGTTCATTTCTTAAATATGTCGTTGTTCAGTAGAGCCGCATTAACGAAAGGCGCACGCAACGAAAACACCATTATTATAGAACCCGTGCAAACGAAGTCGAAAAAGCCGGTAGAAGCAAAGCGGTCAAAAGAATTCTAGCAAGGCATTTATTTAGAACTCTTAATGTTGTAAACACTTACGCATTTAAACACTGGTAAATAATTTAGCAGTTACGTCCGAAAGCTAGTCAGCGACAACAAAGAAAACATCATCGTCCGAACCGAAACGTGGTGCATTAATAGGGAAAACAGAATGTATTGGAAAACTAAAAAAAAAAAAAAAACTAAGTTTAGTAGTCTTACCGGCCGTATATATTGCAGCAAACATTCGCAAATACTAATTAGATTAACGAGCATGTTGTCACACGCGCACAGCTGAACATGAACAGATCTCGCTCTATATGACCGGTAACTCTCGATGCATCGGCATCGGCATGACGAACAGCACCGACAGGGCTGAGCAAACGCATCGCTTCGACTCTCGCGTCAGGGCGGCTCCCAAATTTCGAGATTACGCAACTACAAACACTATAGCAGCGCGTGAAGACAGCGCATGACGCGGATGATGCGCTCAGCATATACGAGCAAACGTAAACGCACCCGGAGCCCTGTTGGTCAAGTGTTCTACAACACGCTGCACACTTGAAACGACGCCGGCAATTGCTTAATGTAGTATAGGGGTAAATGGGGCGATGGCGTCCGCGCTTATGAAATACGTGTTTTCCTTTACGTGTGCGCACCTACACACTCAAAAGCAATAGCACGAGTGCTTCCATGCAATGGGCAAATAAGCCCTGGCGGTATGAAAGAAAACCAAGCAATGAAGCAGTTATGCATTTCTTTTTGAACAGTGTGTCATCTCGTTTCCCGTGAAGCTCGGATGATTCGCGGTGACATTATTATTATTATTATTATTATTATTATTATTATTATTATTATTATTATTATTATTATTATTATTATTATTATTATTATTATTATTATTATTATATAATATGAAATATGATAATATAGAAAATTACAGACCAATTTCTATTTTGCCTATACTCTCCCATATACTAGAAAAATTTCTTCTTGAATGTATGACGTCCTTCCTACAAAATTTTCGGTACTAACACTCCGGCAATTTGGATTCATTGCAAATCGCAGTACTATAACATTATTAGAAGAGTTAAGCGATGAAATATATTCGGCTCTAGACAAAAACCTCTTTTGCTGTGCTTTGTTCTTGGACTTGGCAAAAGCGTTCGAAACTGTGGACCATGCTATTTTATTAGAAAAGCTATTTCGTTTGGGCTTCAGAGGACCTTTCTATGATGTGCTCCATAATTATCTGCAAGACAGGTCACAGGTGGTAAAGGGAAGTAGAGAAGTAATTAGCAATAGAAAATATGTTACCGCCGGGGTGCCACAAGGATCGTTGTTGTCACCATTGTTATTCAATTTATTTATGAATGACTTTCCCTCAGGAATTTGTAAAGCGAATGTGTATCAGTATGCAGATGATACGGTGCTATTAAAACGTCACACACGTTATGAAGGAGCTATTCATGCTCTCCAGAGTGCTATTCATAAGGCAATGCTATTGTTTGAAGAAAACTGCTTAATTGTTAATGAAAAGAAAACCAAACTCATTTGCTTTCGAATCCCTCTAAAAATACATAAAATAGATATGCCTATTTTTCTGCATGCTGAACACTGCATTCCATGCAAATGTACTGCAGTGGAAAATGTTGAGACATTCAGATACTTGGGTGTCATTTTTCACAATGGTATGTCTTGGCAACATCACATGGCATTTATATGTTCCAAATTGAGAAGTGTTGCATGTCTGCTTTTTAACATAAACATCTTTGTGCCTCTGCCATTGAAGAAAATGATAGTTCATGCGCTAGCACATAGTGTTCTGAGATAAGGTATTACAATTTTCGCATTTTGTCCAGAGCGCTGGAAAACACGTATAGACAGTTTACTTCGTAATATTCTAAAAGGTGTTGTTTACGGCAGTAAGTTAGATGCCAATACTATTTTTCATGATTTAGGATTTTGTATGTTCCAGGATTTATTTACCAGAACGGTTATTTTGAGATACAATTGGTGTGATGATTTCAAAGTTCCGTATGTTGCGCGTCGACCACTGAGAAAAAAAAAGCGTTTTATTGTACCGAGGTCTTCTACCAGATATGGAGAAGCGTGCAGAAATGTATATATCCCTAAAATCTTCAATGAACTACCGCAAGAGTTTTTTTTCGGCTACATAAAAAAAGCAGTTGAAGAAATTATTCTGTGAGCTGTGAAATTACATTAGGAATGGTCTACTTCTATGTTATATATGCTCTTGTCCCCTATTTGTTCCATTTTTATTTGCTGCCAGTAAACAAGCACTGGTGTCTATTATCCGTCTGTTCGTTGGCAAAAAAAAAAAAGTTATTTTGTGACCTCGCAACCACATCGCTGTGTCCGGCTCTGCCGGGCCTAGTCACACAAGTCTTCGGAGACTTTGACAGGCCCGTTTCTTAGTACTTTTTATGGATGTGTACAATAAAGTATTATTATTATTATTATTATTATTATTATTATTATTATTATTATTATTATTATTATTATTATTATTATTATTATTATTATTATTTGCGGTGATAACATGCCGGATACCTCTGTGATCACGCGAACTAAACAGACATCACGAGAGAAACTGAGACCGAAATGACACAATCGATTGCTTAATATGTCCTAACGTTCTTTCCATCTTCAAATGTCATCAGTCGTCATCTCATACAAACACCACGGACTGTAGAGGGCAGCAAAATTATTATCAGCTGTGCTGCCGTTATCACCTGTTTGCGAGCCACGACAAGCTGGTCGCACCGCCGAGCTTGAACAGACAAGTTGCGGAACCCTGACCGCCTTCACGCATCCGCAGGCATTCTCGATGATGCTGAGGTCGGCGCTATGAAGTACATGTATATGCGCTCTGGAGATGGTTCCGAACAGCCTTGGTCATGCATATTTATTTCTGCTCTATAGTTCTTATCACTGTGTGCCCATTTTAATTAAAACAGCATCTTAGATGGTTAGGTTAGGTTTGGGTTGGGCTATGCGTGGCCGGGTTAGGTTGAACGTGTTTAGGTTATGTCAGGTTAAGTTGGGTGACCTACCAGACAACAGGCGTCTGATCTACAACTTGCCTGAAGTTCTCGTCGGTTTTGGAGCTTAGTCAAGGATGACGTCAAGGTCTCCCTGTGTTCTGCTTTGTAAGACAGCGAATAGCCCTTACTAGCAGCGCTTTTTAACGACATGCTTCAGTTGGTTCCCGATAGAATCACAATGAGGTTTGCAACCACAGCAAAGCAGCGACGTATGGGGCTCTCGTGCGGTATTCCACAAGACACTGCGAACACCAATTTGAAAACTGTTGCAATCGCTAAATGCCCGTGTCCATTGCTGGGAATTCCCGTTGCAGGGACGCTTCACGCGGACTGGCGAGAGGAATGACAGTATTCGAAAGCTGGTAGCTCTTTCTCCGAACCCACTTCGAACTCTTGCAGGCAATTCAATGGACCGATACCGAATGAGGTGCACTGTTTCTTATTTTTTTTTTTGTTTTTACAGGCTGGCGCCATAACGAGGAGCAGGGCTTCATTATTCGGAAACGCTATTAATTACCGTGTGGTTTAGATAACACTCTCAACAATTGTTAAGTATAGGGATTCCAATAAAGAAAAAAGAACAAAACTCCACCAAATGTAAGCTTTCAGGTGCGGCGGACGTTCATATAGGCTAATATCGCGCTTAAGTAGAGGACTATAACTATCGAACTCTTTAATTAATTACATTATGGCACACATTTAAAATTGTAACCGGTGAATTCTGAAGGCGTAGCCATTTTGAGCTAATTTTCAAGGAGACGCCAGTTTCAAGATATGACTTCTCAAAGTGCGCGAACAAATGCGCGGGCGTTCCAGTTACCTTTGTCTTTCAGTGTACAAAACCACATTGCGTCACAAAAATACTTGGAAGAGCATTGCGTTTGTGCCGCTAGTTCGATGGCGCGTGTCTCGAAATCCGTTTTACCCTCAGATTTCATTGCAAGTAGATACGCCTTGTAAGCTCACCGGCTACAATTCGTAAAATACACGGTGTGCTTTAAAGAACTATAATTAATGAAGAAGTTAACGAAGCTTAGGTAATTGACTACTAGTTCGTGTTATCTTAAAAAAATATATGGACATCCGCCACGCCTTACAATTTACTTATGAAGGAACTTGTTTTTGTTATTTTTAAATCCCGGCCGCGGCGGCCACATTTCGAAGGACGCGAAATGCTTGAGACCCGTGTATTTAGATTTAGGTGCTCGTTAAATAACACCACGCGGTCGAAATTTCCGGAGCCCTTCACTACGGCGTCCCTCATAATAATATCGTGGTCTTTGAACGTAAAACCCTAACAATTATATATACAGAAAGAAGCTTGCTTTTTTTCTCTCGCTCGGGCACCCTATGTTTGAGAAGTTTTGAAAGTGTTTGCCGAACTGGTTGGTGGGGAAATGCTCTCGTATGCTATCCTTGTCATGTGGTGCCATGTGATTATATGGCGCTATATATGAGAAGTGACAGGCATATGGAATGTAAGAGTATTGGACTAAAGTGACTGACAGACTGTCGAAGTTCTCTGAAAACATTGAAGAATACAACAGAATAGAACAGAAGGCGGAGGGAGTAACGTGCGGTCGTCAAAAACATGTCAACCATAGTTCATTTCGACCATACTCTTTGATCTAGACCGACACGCACTATGTATGAACGACCGTGACCTTCAGAGAGCTTAATAAAGCAACAACTAAGGAAAGTAGACGAGATAATGGCCACTTTAGACCTCGCATAAGACACTAGCAAGAGAACAAAAACACAGAGCCAAGTTCGTGTGGGCTAAGCCGTTAGAAGACGAACGTTTCGGGGGCGCAATGACCGAACCGTCTCTACATGAAGGCGCACGGAGCACGCCGAAAGAGTGAACGGAAAAGCCAGTCACATCGGACGCACCGTGCGTTACGAATGGGCTATCCCTCAGCCACCTCTCGCTTTCGAGCATACGCGCGTATTGCGTTCACTTGTTGACCTCCCACACGACTAGGTTCCACCCCTGAATGCACGCAGCCGCTCACGTAGGCAGCCTTCCGCCGAAACATTACGACACCACTGTAGCTGGTGGGGAGAGAGGGAAAGTATGGACCAGTGAATGATGGCGGGAGAGGGCAGCAGCTGGAGTAAATAACCGGGCAGGCCCGATATGCCCAACTGGAAGGGTTTCGTTGTCAGTTGGAGCGGACGCCCCCGGCGAGCCAAGGTCCACTCGGGGAAGCGCCCCGCGCGGACCAGTTTAAAAAGACGGTGTGAGTGACGTCACAGGGGGCGCGCAATTTTGGAGTCTTCATTTATTGTTTGACCCTCACTCATTCGCATCAGACTTGGAAACGAGTAGCGAATTCTCGGAGGCCTCCTCTATCAGCGACGGAAACGAGAGAACGAAAGATGGAGAGAAAGTGAAAGAAAGAAGAGGCAGCACGGAGAGAGTGAGAGGAGCGGTCCTATATTATCCGACGTTTCCGCTCAGCCTGCTCTAAAGTGTAAGAAATATTGCAAACACGGCGGAGCAGTGTCCACCCCGCTGCACGCCATGAATACGCACCAAACGGCGCGAGCGTTATTATTGTTATGCGCCGTTCTATATTCATTCACCGGCATTGCCAGCGCGGTGGCCGGTGTAGAGACAACATCAACGACGACGACGACGACCGCAGCATCTCCGACAAAGAGACTCGAGGCTGATTTTGCTGAAGTGACCAAGGTGCTGGCCTCCAAGTTTCTGCCCACCGTGTCGGACCTGATTGGAAGCCCAGACCTCAGCGTTGCCTGTTCGTCGAGTGTTGTGAAGCTCCTGCTCGGATTAAAGAACAAGGATGCCTGGGCCATGAAAAGTAAGAGATGCAAGAAAAAAAAAAGAAGCATGCCGATCTATGCATAGCCCTTTCACTGGGACAAAGAACCTGCGACATATTGGGACGTATTTACTAGATGGTTAGATGTGGTGCCGTTGCGATTTGCTTCCACCTTGGTGGAGGGTGGGAGAGGGTACGATGGAAAAAGGAGGAGGGAAGAGAGGTTGGGTTTGAACCCGCTCTATTTTTTGCTGTAGCTCCTCAATATGACCTGGTGGATTACTACAGTGTAGCCAGCACGTCAGTCACTGTCCCCGTACCACTCTAAACAAGAAAAATGAGAGCTAACAGACAATAACGCCAAGGAAAGTACAGGGGGTGTTATCTGTTATCTAGCCATGACGGCGAGTGTGGAACACTCTTTTTCTGCCTTTTTGGCGTCACGTAGCACGTGGTCTTTTGACGAGCATTATTGCATTATTGGCATTATTGTCTGTTAGTTCTCATTAATATTGTGTCTAACAAAGATAAACGAGCCCTTGAAAAATAATCTGCTTTCCTTCATTCATAGCGAGGGTCTCGTCCTGGCAGACTTAATGCCTTCAGGTAGTATGCGAGGGATTATTGGTCAGCTGCCAGCTCGTAAAAAGATCACGTGCTACGTGACGCCAACAGGCAAAAAAAGAGTGTCCCACACTCGCCGCCATGGCTGCGACTGGCGCTGACTAACACTCCTAGGTTTAAATCAACATATATACCCCAGAAGTGGACGGAGGATGACCGCCACCGTAGCTCAGTGGTAGAGCATCGGACGCGTTATCCGAAGGTCCGCAGGTTCGGTCCCTGCCGGTGGCAAGTCATCTTTCGTCCACTTTACTTTCTTCACATTTATATTCTAATACTACAGTAACACACCCCCTGTACTTTCCTTGGCGTTATTGTCTGTAGCTCTCATTAAATTGTGTCTAACAAAGATAAACGAGCCCTTGAAAAATAATCTGCTTTCCTTCTAAACAAGAAAGATTTTCATAGTTGCTACCCTTCTGTTGCTAACTGCTTGTCATATATGGTACAACTGTGTTAGTAATGGCAGCGTTAGTAACTGTTACTAACAATGGTAGTAACCGTTACTAATGGTGCTTATGTACCGGCTCATAAACCTTGTAACCGTTATGAACGTACCTGAATGAGCACTACTAAAAAGAAAAAAAAAGTTATCTTCTGTCAGCCTCTGGGCCACAATTATACGGCTTGCATTTAAAGGCATGAAGACGAAAAAAAAAACGCGCTGAATTCACTTTTCCTTTTATTCATGAGTTAGTAACACATATTGGTCCTATTTTCCAAAATTACCATTGTTGTGTTTGCCAATTTCTGTAAATTACTGTATCAACGCAGGTGCGCAGCGAGGTGCTACAAATGTGTTAGTCCAAAATAATAATAAAAAAAACGCTACAGTTTAATTAATGGTGCAAAGAGATTACCGTCATTGAGCAAGCTGGACCACGGGCAACATGAGGTAGTATACATTGCTAAGTTACCTGGACTCCTGCTGTAAAGCCACATTACTGGCCATTTTGGGCATTGGAAGCTTTCCTTCATGCGGCACTAAAAAGAGGACACAAAAAGCCCGATGAGTGTGATTCCAACGAAGCAGCAGCATTGTTTCGTGTGACACACGAGTGCGTTCCAAACATACTGCATTAACCGCATTTTAATGACGTGCGTTGTCGACACCTTAGTACATCGCTAAGATGCTCGCTTGCCTATTTAAAGGGACTGTCTACCGTCCTTCATGGCTTTTCTGTTTTGTACCGCAATCGAAAGCATACAGTCTGAAGTGTCCAGCCTTGCAGTGTGGTTTCTCTGGGAAGTGAGTAGAAAGTTTTAAAACAGAATTTTTCGATCTGCGTTTGGTCTTCTTCTGTTGGTGTGAAACATGCCCATAACACTGGTTGGTGGACGCGATGACGATTGTACCGCCGGTAAAAATTAAACTGAAAGCACATGCGATTTCTGTAGGATTACTTTATTTTCGCTGAACACTAATGTAATGAATATAACAGCTGTTTCCAGCGCGCTAGCCATTAAATGAAGGCCTTATTATACAATTACAGAACACTTGTTTTGCCGTAATCACAGTCTATGCGTTTATTTTAGCGCTGCTTCCGCAATCCAAGCTAAGTTGATTAATCAAAAAGAGACGATAAATGCACGCCTTCACGGCACAGCAGATGTGAGACATCCTAGCAACAATACAGTGGCACGGGTACGACCAGCACGGAGGACCACATGGCATAGCGCATGAGTTGAAGCAGACGAAATCGAAGGCGGCGCTGCAAGGAGCGCCACCGGGCGCCTTTTTGGGCGCGTGAGAAAAAAAAAAAGCAAAAAATTACTCTCTAACGCAACCAAAAGATATTTCAAGTGCGTAAAATACAATTTCAAGTTATACATGTGAGTTTTTAAGCAAAATGAGTCTACCTGCGAGGATTTCTTGTCCTACCAGTAGATTGAACCACATCGCCGTTGGGTGACGCTAGCGGTCATTCTTTCATGATTTTCAACATCAAATTAAAAATATGGGACAAAAGCATGCTCGTTGCCGCCGATATGACGATCTTCTCATTTGCACCACAATAAGAAATTTTTTTCCGAGCGGTAGACAGTCTCTTTTTAAGGGGCAACGATGCAAGTTGCACTTAGGTCGCAACTTGAGCGTGCGAACCTCTTTATAGACGTACTCACTATGAATGAATGAATGAGCTTAATTAAAGTATTTCATTAATTATTTATTTTGTGCAGTAAGAACCTTGTAGGGCTATAATCAGGGGCGTAGCAAGAAATTATTTTTGAGGGGGTGCGGGGGTTCAATCATGCTTTACGTATGTACGTGTGGGCGTTTGTATGTGTGCGTGTATAAAACTGAAAATGGCTATAATGGAAGGGAATACAAACACATAAACAGATTTAATATACGTACAGAAGCTAAACAAATATTTTTTCTCAAGTATATTAGATAAATACAAACAAATGCACATAAAATAGATATGTGCACTCAATGTGACATTTTGTTTCATGGCGGTTGTCACAGGGTTTGTTAAAAGTGGCTTAAGAGGAGGGAAATAATAACGTAATAAGGGAAATCCACGATAGGGGGGGTTAGCATGCCCGAGAACATAATGACGCCGATAATAATAATAATAATTGCTGGTTGTTTACGCGCTAAAACCACGATGTGATTATGAGACACGCCGTAGTGGAGGGCACCGAAAATTTCGACCACCTGGGGTTTCTGAAAGTGCAGCTAAATCTAAGAACACGGGCCTCTGGCACTTTCGACTCCGTAGAGAATGCGACCACCGCAGCTGGGATCGAACCCGCGACCTACGGGGCAGCAGCCGAGCACTGTAACCGCTGTACCACTGCGGCGGCCTGTCAGCGTTGGTCTGGCTGACCATATGATGAGCGACGGGACGCGATGTCTGAGGCATGTTGCCGAAGCGCTCTGAAAGGCCGCGTAATAGCACGCATACAGGTTTTAACGCATTATTGACTAAGACATGCACTGCTACAGAAGAAATTTTGAATTCTTTTTGTGCTGCGAATATTGTGGCTGAATCAGCCGATGCTTAATGTCTGGAAAGCTGCGTTTGTACCCGCTTTCAATACACTAATGGGCTTGTAGTGCTTATGAAGATGACGTGTAGCGTCATAGTGCTGCTGGGAATGCAACGTCTGTCCTTGACGATCAGCAAAGTTGGTCAGTTTTCCACATTCCGTAGCCCATCCCGACAGGTTGTAGATTATTATTATTATTATTATTATTATATTATTATTATTATTATTATTATTATTATTATTATTATTATTATTATTATTATTATTATTTTGCAAACTATTGTGATGCAAATCTTTTCCATGGGAGATAAAGCAATGACAAGGCAGTTAATTAAACATTAAACATGTGAAATTAATAAAACTAGTCGCTGTTGGACGATTTCCTCTCGTATTGCGCGGTATTCGCCCCAGGCCGCTATTGCATAGGTCTATGCCTTGCAAAATCAACGTCAACGTTTAATGTTACAAGAAATTGACAGAGTGTGTAATAGTGGACTCAGGCTTTAGCAAACCGAGTAATAGCGGGCTGGCGCAAATGGCGCGCAATGCGACGATAAATCGTTCAACGGCAAGCAGGCGCGCGCTTCGCAGCCAGTCGCCCTTGCCGCTTTCAACGCCACCGTATTCTAGTTACTCTATAACATACACCCATAGCTACAGGTACCTAGAGCGCTATCACTACACACGAAGACGGCCAACTGTGTTTCTTCGTCAGTTACTCTATAACATACACCCATAGCTACAGGTACCTGGAGCGCTACCACTACACACGAAGACGGCCAACTGTGCTGCTTCGTTAGTTACTCTATAACATACACTCATAGCTACAGGTACATAGAGCGCTATCACGACACACGAAGACGGGAAACTGTGCTTGTTCGTTTTCGCTCAGTCCGAGTTCTGATTTCTTCCTTGCTGTCACACGATGGCACGCAAGCTATAAAAACCGTCACAATAGTTGCGCTCTTAGCGTACAAACTTTTGTGCTAAGAAATTGCGCACGAAGGGCGCAGCTTCGTAAATTCTGGACCATGGGGCGAAAGTGGCGAAGTGCCATCTGCTACCATGGATTCTTGGGTGCTTATGCTTCGACATCTGCGTCGCGATGCCCGTTATTGCGTTGCCTCTCAAGGAGCGGGCTGCTAACGGCAGCAACGAAAACAGGAAACGCAAAAGGAACAAACAGATAAATATAAATAGAGGCTCCGGTGTGCAAGTTGTTTATGAATTCAAGAGTGCGCATCATACTCGCTTTCGTGGGGCGTGTATGGGCGTAATGATAATGTTAATTGCGACTTATGTACCTCTAAAGCGAAGCACGTGGCCAGGAAGCTAGAAAGCGTCGACGTTCCACCTGGCAATTAGGCGGCATGCTTTCCAAACGAAAAAAAAAAAAATGCGATTTCAGCTGTTCCACTCTTGAGAGGTGAGAGGGTGGCGATGGAACGTAATGAGAGGGGAGAGGGAAGACGAGGAAAGAATGCCTTCTGCTCAGCTGCCAGCTCGTTTGCTACGTGCTGCTATGGCTGCGACTGGCGCTGACTAACACTCCTGGGTGGATTACTATCAGTGTCGCAGCAAGTCAGCTACAGTCACCCCCTGTAACTAGCTCTCCTAACGATAAACGCCACTCTAAACAAGAAATTTTCATAGTTGCTACCCTTCTGTTGCTAACTGCTTGTCATATATGGTACAACTGTGTTAGTAATGGCTGCGTTAGTAACTGTTACTAACAATGGTAGTAACCGTTACTAATGGTGCTTATGTACCGGCTCATAAACCTTGTAACCGTTATGAACGTACCTGAATGACCACTACTAAAAAGAAAAAAAAAAGTTATCTTCTGTAGCCTCTGAGCCACAATTATACGGCTTGCATTTAAAGGCATGACGACGAGAAAAAAAAAAAAAACGCGCTGAATTCACTTTTCCTTTTATTCATGAGTTAGTAACACATATTGGTCCTATTTTCCAAAATTACCATTGTTGTGTTTGCCACTTTTCTGTAAATTACTGTATCAACGCAGGTGCGCAGCGAGGTGCTACAAATGTGTTAGTAAAAAACGCTACAGTTAATTATGGTGCAAAGAGATTACCGTCATTGAGCAAGCTGGACCACGGGGCAACATGAGGTAGTATACATTGCTAAGTTACCTGGACTGCTGCTGTAAAGCCACATTACGGCCATTTTGGGCATTGGAAGCTTTCCTTCATGCGGCACTAAAAAGAGGACACAAAAAGCCCGATGAGTGTGATTCCAACGAAGCAGCAGCATTGTTTCGTGTTGACACACGAGTGCGTTCCAAACATACTGCATTAAACGCATTTTAATGACGTGCGTTGTCGACCACCTTAGTACATCGCTAAGATGCTCGCTTGCCTATTTAAAGGGACTGTCTACCGTCCTTCATCGCTTTCTGTTTTGTACACCGCAATCGAAAGCAGTACAGTCTGAAGTGTCCAGCCTTGCAGTGTGGTTTCTCTGGGAAGTGAGTAGAAAGTTTTAAAACAGAATTTTTCGATCTGCGTTCGGTCTTCTCTGTTGGTGTGAAACATGGCCCCTAAACACTGGTTGGTGAGACGCGATGACGATTGTACGGCCGGTAAAATTAAACGAAAGCACATGCGATTTCTGTAGGATTACTTATTTTCGCTGAACACTAATGTAATGAATATAACAGCTGTTTCCAGCGCACTAGCCTGTTAAATGAAGCCTTATTATACAATTACAGAACACTTGTTTTGCCGTAATCGCAGTCTATGCGTTATTTTAGCGCTGCTTCCGTAATCCAAGCTAAGTTGATTAATCAAAAAGAGACGTATAAATGCACGCCTTCACGGCCACAGCAGATGTGAGACATCCTAGCACAACAATACAGTGGCAAGGGTACGACCAGCACGGAGGACCACATGGCATAGCGCATGAGTTGAAGCAGACGAATCGAGGCGGCGCCTGCAAGGAGCGCCACCGGGCGCCTTTTTGGACGCGTGAGAAAAAAAAGCAAAAATTACTCTCTAACGCAAACCAAAAGCTATTTCAAGTGCGTAAATACGATTTCAAGTATACGTGTGATTTTTTAAGCAAATGAGTCTACCTGCGAGGATTTCTTGTCCTACCAGTAGATTGAAACCACATCGCCGTTGGGTGACGCTAGCGGTTCATTCTTTCATGATTTTCAACATCAAATTAAAAAAATATAATTCCTTTTTCCTCGGGACAAAAGCATGCTCGTTGCCGCCGATATGACGATCTTCTCATTTGCCACACAATAAGAAATTTTTTCCCGAGCGGTAGACAGTCCTCCTTTAAGTGGAGCAACGATGCAACGTTGCACTTAGGTCGCAACTGAGCGTGCGAACCTCTTTATAGACGCACTCACTATGGAATGAGATGAATGAGGCTTAATTAAAGGATTTTCCATTAATTATTTATTTTGTGCAGTGAGAACCTTGTAGGGCTATAATCATGGGGCGAGCAAGAAATTAGTTTTTGAGGGGGTGCGGAGAGTTCAAAAAAATCTGCTTTACGTATGTACGTGTGGTGTTATGTGTGCGTGAGATAAAAAACTGACAAAGTTCGGGTGAGGGAGGGTGGAGGTTCAAACCCTCCCCCCCGCCCAGCTACGCCCCCGGTGGCTAAGTGGAAAGGGCAATACAAAACAACATAAACAAATAGATTTAAATATACGTACAGAAGCTAAACATAATTTTTTCTGCTCAAGTATATTAGATAAATACAAACAAATGCACATAAAATAGATATGTGCACTCAAGGTGACATTTTGTTCATGGCGGTTGTCACAGGGGTTTGTTAAAAGTGGCTTAAGAGGAGGGAAATAATAACGTAATAAGGGAAATCCACGATAGGGGGGTTAGCATGCCCGAGAACATAATGACGCCGATAAGGCGCCGGTAATATAATAATAATTGCTGGTTTGTATTACGCGCTAAAACCACGATGTGATTATGAGACACGCCGTAGTGGAGGGCACCGAAAATTTCGACCACCTGGGGGTTCTGAAAGTGCAGCTAAATCTAAGAACAACGGCCCTCTGGCACTTTCGACTCCGGAGAGAGTGCGACCACCCGCGCTGGGATCGAACCCGCGACCTACGGGGCAGCAGCCGAGCACACTAACCGCTGTACCACTGCGGCGGCCTGTCAGCGTTGGTCTGGCTGACCATATGATGAGCGACGGGACGCGATGTCTGAGGCATGTTGCCGAAGACGCTCTGAAAGGCCGCGTAATAGGCACGCATACAGGTTTTAACGCCATTATTGACTAAGACATGCACTGCTACAGAAGAAATTTTGAATTCTTTTTGTGCTGCGAATATTGTGTGCTGAAATCAGCCGATGCTTAATGTCTGGAAAGCTGCGTTTGTACTCGCTTTCAATACACTAATGGGCTTGTAGTGCTTATGAAGATGACGTGTAGCGTCAATAGTGCTGCTGGGAATGCAACGTCCTGTCCTTGACGATCAGCAAAGGTGGTCGTTTTCCACATTCCGATAGCCCATCCCGACAGGTTGTCGATTATTATTATTATTATATTATTATTTATTATTATTATTATAATTATTATTATTATTATATTATTATTATTATTTTATTATTATTATTATTTTTCAAACTATTGTGATGCAAATCTTTTCCTAGGGTAGATAAAGACAATGACAAGGCAGTTAATAACATTAAACATGTGAAATTAATAAAACTAGTCGCTGTTGGACGATTTCCTCTCGTATTGCGCGGTATTCGCCCCAGGGCCGCTATTGCATAGGTCTGTGTCCTTGCAAAATCAACGTCAACGTTTAATGTTACAAGAAATTGACAGAGTGTGTAATAGTGGACTCAGGCTTTAGCAAACCGAGTAATAGCGGGCTGGCGCAAATGGCGCGCAATGCGACGATAAATCGTTCAACGGCAAGCAGGCGCGCGCTTCGCAGCCAGTCGCCGTTGCCGCTTTCAACGCCACCGTATTCGAGTTACTCTATAACATACACCCATAGCTACAGGTACCTAGAGCGCTATCACTACACACGAAGACGGGCAACTGTGCTTCTTCGTTAGTTACTCTATAACATACACCCATAGCTACAGGTACCTAGAGCGCTATCACGACACACGAAGACGGGCAACTGTGCTTCTTCGTTTTCGCTCAGTCCGAGTTCTGATTTCTTCCTTGCTGTCACACGATGGCACGCAAGCTATAAAAACCGTCACAATAGTTGCGCTCTTAGCGTACAAACTTTTGTGCTAAGAAATTGCGCACGAAGGGCGCAGCTTCGTAAATTCTGGACCATGGGGCGAAAGTGACGAAGTGCCATCTGCTACCATGGATTCTTGGGTGCTTATGCTTCGACATCTGCGTCGCGATGCCCGTTATTGCGTTGCCTCTCAAGGAGCGGGCTGCTAAACGGCAGCAACGAAAACAGGAAACGCAAAGGAACAAACAGATAAATAAAAATATAGGCTCCGGTGTGCAAGTTGTTCATGAATTCAAGATTGCGCAATCATGACTCGCTTTCGTCGGGCGTGTATGGGCGTAATGATAATGTTAATTGCGACTTATGTACCTCTAAAGTGAAGCACGTGGCCAGGAGCTAGAAAGCGTCGACGTTCCACCTGGCAATTAGGCGGCATGCTTTCCAAACGAAAAAAAAAAAAAAGTCTTGTTTCGTTACCTAGTAGAGGAAGAGTCTTTTATTACAAAGTGCTTTCCTCTGCCGCAAATGACTGCACCTCGGCCTAAGTGGCTTTCTCTGCCGCAAATGACTGAAATATTGCATGATATTCAATTGAATGTCAACAGACATTCTGTTGATGGCACTAAAAAGTCAATAGAAAAGAAACATTAGCTCCATAACGATAGCTGCATGGGTTAAGTAATGACGCATGTAATTATTCATCCTATTTTAAGGTCAGCCAAGCAGACTGTTGGTGTTGTTGGTGCCGCATGGTTTAGCACAAAGAAGCGTCGTTTCTTTGCGCTAAACCTCAAACTACTCGAAGGGAGTATACCTTTACCCAAATTCATTAAGAAGTAATTACATGCAGTACACTCTATAGTTCTTATGCGAAGTGACTGAGTGACGCAAGTTGTGTCAGACGCTTCCGAATGGCCTCTTTTGGAATGAATGAGAGGAAAAAGCGTTGGCAACTAAAAAAAAATGTGCATAGCACCTGGCTTTACGACAGCGAAAGCGAAATCCCACATTTATGCATCTGCGCACCTATTTTCACGGGAAACTTTGGCATGCGCTACTTAGTGATATTTCTGCTTAGCACTGGATTGCTGCCATGTTCAAGGTTTCAAGGTTGAAACAACAACAACAACAACAACAACAACAACAAAACAACAACAACAACACAACAACAACAGAAATGAAAATAAAAAGGAAGTGGCGAAGCTGAGAAATAACTGATAATGTGCTGTCCCAAGGTGGGGGTAAACTGCTGATTCGTAAAAAAAAGAAAAAGTAAGTGGACTGCAAATGCAAAACGGGAGGTGGGTGACAACAGTTTCTACAGTGTTTTTGCCTGATAGACCGGCTATATGATATATAATTGAATGATGATGACTCACTCAATGGCTATGATGTGCGCAGAGCCGCGGCCCACGGAGATGCGGCAACAGCAACGCCCCGCAAAAGGCCACGCAGCAGGCCTCTGCTATGATACAGAAGAAAATTATATATGGGATCCTATATATCCTCACAAGCACCCTTACGCATCATCATAATCATTACACGCAACTACTCGGTTGACCACCGCCACGATTATAGCCTTGTATACATATATGGCAGGCCAGTCCAGCGACCCGAGATCATTTTTAACGCGTGACATGCGCGCCGGCACGTGCAGCGACATTCAGCGCTTTCAGGCTCGTTAGCCTCGCCGCACCCACTCACGTTTTGTGCATCGTGATCGGTCACTGATTCTCGAATGTATTTGGGTCTGCGAAGGCCAGTTATAGCCACAGGCAATAGAGGCGAGCCACTGACGTAGCCAGGGGGTTTCCCTCCCCGAAGTTTTTAAATTTTGCATGGGTACACACACACACACATACAAACACACGCACTAACATATATAAATGATGATTGCCCCATCCCCGCCTCCCCTCGAAAAAAATTTCTGGCTACGCCCCTGAGGTGGATTACCTCGCCGTCCGTGGCTGCCACAATGCGTCAACAAGAGTTTGTAAATTTCGGTCACGCATGTAACGGCCTAAACGTACGAAAGAGTTAATCTTACGTGACGCGTCTCATCAACGGTGGGTTTGGGACATACCGACTTCTTTCGCGTAATGGAAAAGAAAAAAAAACGCCTTCGTGCGTGCGTTTTTTGTAAGATAACAAATCAGTGGACAAACTAGGATAAACCGGTCGCTTCTTTGCAATAATAACCACGTTGCACTTGCTTCGATGGGACAACAACAACAGCAAAAGGAACATGGCGTGATAGTCACTGCAGGCCGTAAACATGCGTGGGCGCTCATGCGTTACGCAACAGAAAAAAAGCCAGAGCAGCAATATACCGCAGATGTGAACACTAATCTCGAGCGTTCGTATAATCACTGCCGCAATAAAAGGGGCCATTTTAAGTAAACGCGTAGAGGCCCATCAGTATACTAGATACGGGAAGAAACCGGAAAACAGCGGGCTAATGAGAAAGTCGAAACGAAGATAAAGCAGGAAATGCGTATTACACGTCTGACGTCTCCTTGGGCGGGCCTACGCGGCGCGCTTACAAAACAGCGAAACGGAAATTCCCTCACCCTAGTGAGTTTTGTGATTCTTTCATAAGCCGGTTTTTTCGGCCCCAACTTCGGCATTAATTCCGTTGCCGTCGTCGTTTGGTGGTGTCGGTGCCAGCGCGGGATTGCCCCTGGCGATTCACGCTACACGAACCGAGTTCACGGGCGAATCCGCGACGTCATGACAAATGGCCGCGCATCAACCACCTGAATGGATGCGCACGAAGGGCAGAGGAATGAACGTCATAACAGGCCTCCTTACACTCGACAGGAGGCCTACGAAAAGGAGCGGAGGACGTAGAAGGAAGGTTATATTTAATTATAGCTTTTTTATGGTGCCGAAAAGTGTAGTCGTCCCCAGTGACGACAGGCGTGTCGACACGCAAGTGCTCTGAGAGGGGCGATTAAAAAAAATAAGAACCGTTGTAGTTGCTTGTTTTCATGTGTTATCTGCTCAAAAGGAAGAAGGAAATCTTGGTTGCCATTGATGCGATGCAATCTGTTGTACTTTACGTACGCGTCAACAAGCTTGCCAGTTACTTGAATTCGATCGTTCATTGGCCGGTTCTGAGATCGTGCAAACGCGAATCAATTACCAGACATTGACAGCGTCGCAGTGCGCCCTCGTGCGCTTATACGCCTATTGAATCCACTTGAAAGTGGCATCTCCGTTGAGGTACGCTGCGAGTTTTTGCACAGTACTATATGCTACCTGGAGCATAGTTTATGCTCTTAGAGAGAAACTCGCAAAGGTTACTTAATTAAGGGTTTCACGTTGGCGTGCGCTTTCACTGCTAATTTGTTCGCTCTCGCATTTTCACTTCCGCCGTCCGTGATAAAAGATACGAACGACGTAGTAAATTAAGGCCCTGGATTAAGGCTACACGGTAGGTAAAACAAAAACAAGTTATTTTCGTGGACGCCCTTAACCAATGGCGGCAGATGAGACGCCATAGCGGTATTTCAAGTGGTCCCATACAGATAACGTAGGTCCCATATATTATTTAGTTTCTGAAAGTGAAAAAAAAATAAATAATTTGCTACATTGCACTGAGACATATACTTTACTATCAACGCACCTTCAGTGAAAACAGTCAGCAGATTGACCAGCTGATTTCGGTTGAGTTTTTTTTGCAAGCAAAAAATACATCAGGCGTATTCTTGCAGACTTCAGCGTACGTGAAGAATTCAGGGGCGTAAGAAATTTGAAGCTACTACATTACAACAGGTTTTGGTTGCTGTGGCATGCCATTCTCAATGTTTACCGGAGAACGCAAAAAGCAAGAGAGAGAGAGAGAGAGATCGTTCACGCGACATCTGAAAGAAAAAAGTGATGACACTGTTTTTCTTCGTGCACACCTATTAAAACACATCAATTAGACATACTGTCTCTGCTTTGACTTCATGGCGAGCGTTTACAATGCTGTGAGAAGCGCTCACGCTGCCCCATTTCGGATGGTCCCTCACTCGAACTCCGCAAACCCTGATGACATGTGCACGACTAAGAGTTTTGAAAATACTGGACGTCGCCTGTTTGCTTGCGCCACAAGGTATACATTACGCCTTGCAGTGTTTCGGCGCTGCTAGCATTCGAAGCTGCGCAGCAGCATTGCGCATCCTTTGTGACGTGCTTCTCCGTCCTCCTGTTGCGGCGCTCTCGCTGGTTCTCAGCTAGAGCGCGCATCAAGGCACCCTATAGTCTCGGCAATCCTGCGCCTCCTTTCGTCCGCAACTATTAGATTCAGCTGGGGGAATCGGCGGCGAAGCTTCAAACGTTCACTTCTTATACCACTTGAGTTCACATGGGCAAAAGTGCCGCGATTGCTACGGATTATCAAAAAAAGAAAAAAAAAATGCTGATGTGCGTTTTGTAACCATCGCCACCTCCTTAAACAGACCTCATAGCACACCCAGAGCAGACAAGTGAGAAGATCCCTGTACTCGGAGATCAGAGGAGATAATATCCCGAAAGCAGCGCAACACGGTTCGAGCTGCCGGCCTTACGCCGAGCATAAACTCTTGCTGAAGTCCCCAGCAGTAAAATAGTATACTGTATTGCATATCACACTTAGGTGGAGCTCCAGGGAATTCGCTTCTCACGTGACCGCTTTTACTTTACAGTGCTCTTATCCAACGGGCTTCTCCCTAGCAACGTCTTTGAGGGAGGACAAGTGAACCTCGGTTCGTACGAGCAGTGCCTGCACACTAGAACGGTCAACAGGGAGGGCCAGACTACCATGAAGGGGCAGTATTGTTCGCTGCACCTCACTATACCCCACGACCTGATGAGTGCGCTCGTCGACAGCTTCCACAAGATTGGGGAGCTCCTGGTAAGTGGCTGCCAGTGTATGAAATTCATTGTATGCCTTTCTCTGTTGAGTAACGTTCGACCGGTGTGGAAACACGAGTAACGTAGGAGAAAAGTGAATGCCCCGGTGAAGTCTGCAATATCTATATGAGCGGGCGTACGTGTCACGTGGCATTTTTTTTTTTGTATTTCGCGGACATTTGCAGTAAGCGGAAAACCACCAATACTTAATAGATAAAATGTTAGAAACTGTCTAACCGGACGTTTTGCAAACCGATCTACAAATTTACAGTTGTAAATTTTTGTCCGGTTTCGTTGCTTTACAAGCTAATTAATCAATCTTAAGCAGGACACAAAAATAGTGAGAGGCACACCATGCAATAGTGAGCAGCACACATTTGGTCGCGCCGTCATAAAGCCCGTCGGCGTATTTCAAAACTCCGGCTAGAGTTGGTTTTCTTAGGGACCTGTCGCTGATCCATGGAGAAACGTTGTCAGACTGTGACGTCAAAGTGTAGCTGGTGCGGGCACCTCAAAGCAGCGTTGTAATTTGCGCATTCTTCTTATTCTCTTTTACTTCAGAAGTACACTTTCAGCATGACCTCATTTATATTTGGGAAGCGTAATCTGGAAGTCTATAGCTGAAATTAACGTCAAGCAGCTGGTTCAGTTCTCGAACGAGACTCTCGCGAGTGACATGCAACGAACCGTGCCGCAAGCAGCTGGCGTCTGGCGTCCTTGGGCGTATCGCAGTTCAGTGGTACACTCGTCCGCGGAGGCAATCAACAAACCCGTCCGGCGTTTGAATCACGTGTACACGGAAAATCAGTCACTTGAGTGACATTAGCAAGTGACCTTTCTACTGTACCAATACAGTCGCTCGTACCGTGAAGCGACGCTTAATAAGGAGGAAAATACGTGCTCTTCTCGTCTTCTGATACATTTATAATGTGCACTCCTCGGCTATAATCCTTAAATATGTCTAGGTTTAAAAGTATTCGAAATAAATAAATAAATAAATAAATAAATAAATAAAATAAATAAATAAATAAATAAATAAATAAATAAATAAACGGAAGACGTGTGGCGACGCCTCCTAAATGTTCTCGTAGTGACGTCTTGGCGTATACCTAAATCCCTGTCGGTGAAGATGGGCTACACTGTACTCGAAAATAGCCAAAGATTGAACGTTATCAAGTACCAAGAAACCTCCGCCAAGCCACAATAACCTAGACGTGTAAAACTAAATCTGTGGTCATTGCCGCACCGGTGATGAGGTTTCGCCGCGAAATTTCAAAAAAGGAAAAAAAAACGAAATGGGACTTTTAACATAGTTCTTTTAACAATCATTCACTTTGCCTGATAGTAATGCAAATGGATATTTAGTATAATTATTTAATCGGTTGAAACTAATTCTGTTTTTTAGTGCAGTCTTGCAAAGGAGCCATGAGGTACTGAAAGCAAGGCTTCTTGTTTTGCAGGGGCGTAAGAACCCGCTTACTCGGACCACGCACAACAAATTTGCCAGCATAGATTACCGCATCGGGATCTGCTCCCCGTCGGCATGCACCACCGAGGACCTGCAAGTGTTGGTCACGAAAAGTATGTCCATATAGGGGGCGGCTAGTCTCGCACCGTGCCTGGGCGCCAAGGCACCAGGCGGATATGTATATAGTGTAAAGCCTGGGGTGCCTGTGAAAAGTGCCACTGCTAAAAAAATGACATGATTGTCACTTTATGTTGAAACAAACTCTCGCTATATACAGGCCCGTAGCCAGGAATTTTTTTCGAGGGGGGGGGGAGCACTTGGTGAAAGCCTTGAAAAACACCTATTAACGCGATAGCGCTAAAGAGCTCGTATCGCAGAAATTCCGCCGTCGGTGTCGGCGCCGTTGGTTGTGAGCGAAAATCATCCACACAACCACGCCTCTGCTTGGAGCGGCACTGAAAGTAACTTTCATGCTTGCCAAAAATACGTGTCCTGTATACAAGTGTCACAGTACGAGATGTAATATCGCAGTAATATTGCGTGGTACAAGCGTACATTGCCATTGGGCGTCACACCATGTCAATATCATAACGACTTGGTGGTTTAAAGGCAGCCACCCATTACAAAAGGAACATGCATTACTGCGCGTATTCCCTTAAGACCACGTAGTGGGTGCATCGCAACTTGAAAAAGTTTCTTGCGCATAGCTGCTCCTTGTTTAAAGCATGCTACCCATTACATAAGGCACACACCTTAGTGCGCGCATTCTCTTAAACACTCGTAGTGTTCGAAGTGCGCACTTGGGGCAGGATATCGCTATCGCGTTCAACTCTTAAAGGCGAAGCTTAAGTGCCCCTCAATTTTTTGTATTATTTTTTTCTGTAAAACATCCCCCCCCCCTCCATCAGAATTTCGAGGGGGGGGGAGGGCCCTTGCCCCCCCCCCCGGCTAACGGCCAGGCTATATAAATATAAATACCAGGGGAAAAAATCTACAGCGCTTATGTTTATTTGCTTAACAGCTTCGGCTTACATAGTAGAGATAATATAAAAATAGTTCGTTTCCTAGAAACACTCATAATGCGATATTATTTTATTGCGCTATGTCACCTTTTCTTCCCTTTATTTATATAATATTTTGGCTTTCCAGCTTGAATTTGTATATGTGTATTCATATATAGTATGTTAGCTGTATGTGTTCATGATTTAGGCACACAAACGAAATTAACGAAGGGGGTGGATTGTTCTAAGTGAGACGCTTGAAGTGCAGTCCTCCACTTAAATTCACAGCCTTAGAGGAAAATCTGCCTCATCGCGAATACCTGGTCATTATATATCCCTTGGATTGAGTGGTCTACGACGAATGCCATATCATATGGCGAAAATAGTGCACACAATTTTTAGCCGCTTCTTGCTTTGCTCTCCATAGCATATGTGGTATACAGCAGCGGCTTTTCCCCCCACCAGTCTAATTCGTCGAGTTCAGACAACACATTTATTCGGGACGATAAATAAATGGTTTACTAACTCTTTCTTTTTGACTCTTAGTGCTCGGCCAGTATGGGATAAACTCTACCGTCAGAAGCTGTCGCACGGACTCTCCTAAGGCCATAACCCTACTCCAAGCAGTGTCCATGTAAGCACCCTGCGTTCCCACTATTTATTTATTTATTTACAACCAGTAAAGAACGCATGCACCTGCTAAAGTACGAAAAATCAAGTTGTCCTGTTCTTCCTGGAATGACACCATGGCCAAAATCTTCAAAGAGACTCCGCACAAGACGGTTCACCTGAACTTCTTCTGTCGTTGCTCACATTCTGCGAAAGTAGAAGACGGGAAGGCAATGAGCAGTTTAAATCAGCATCGCTTTAAGAAGGCCGAAAGGTCTGCCCCAGTTCTTCCTGACCGTAAAAGGCAGCCGCCGCATTATCAATGGCGATGCCAAGGTTTTCTCATTTGATCTTATAGGCAGACGTAACCCAGCGTATTTTAATGCACACACGTTTCACGTCAGCGCCTAGTGAGAGGGTGCTGTTGTGGTTGCGCGAATAATCGTATACAGTCGGGAGACATTCATGATATGGATTGTTCCAGTGTTTTATCCTTCCAATTACAGGGCAGTACTGGGAGCTCTTGTACTTACGGTTGTCGTGGCAACGCTTACGGAATGGATAATGGAAGCACGCGGAGGCTGCGACGTCAAGCGCAAGGGTAAGAAAAACTTGGCTACGGTGGGAGGGGCCGGATGACAGGGCCATTATAGCATTGCATATTCATTTTTCTATACGAGCGCGGTCAGTGTGTTTGAACTACCAGGCATATCCCGGCCGTGGCGGCCGCATTTCAAGGGAGGCAGAACGCCAGAGGCCTGTGTGCTTAGATTTAGGTGCACGTTAAAGAACCCCAGCTAGTCGAAATTTCCGGAGCCCTCCACAAGGGCGTGCCTCATAATCATATCGTGGTTTCGGGATGTAAAACCCCAGCAACTATTAGAACTACCAGGCATGGGCATATATACATATGCACCTTTAAGAAAAATTCCAAGCAGGCGTGCTGCTTGTAATTTTTTCCTAAAGATGAATCAATACCAACTCGCCCAACTTCCGCTACTTGTGTACATATGCTTTTCTTCCTGTATAGCGATAGCATGCGTGACACATTGAAGGTTCATGGTTGTAATAACAACATCGCTGGGAAGATGTTCACGATGGACAGCCCAGACAGAGCGCAAACGCTTTGCTGTGTCTACGCCTTCCTTCGTCTACGTTTTCTGTGCGCCGTTGTTACCATCCATGAACGAATAACAGCTCGAGCTGCGTCTACTATTGTGGTGCAACTTGGTTTAGGCCGCGCGATTGACAAACACCATGGCGTAGATGTGCGTGCTGAGAAAGTTGAGAAAGACTACTGCGGTGCCGGTGTCGTCCGTGTTGTTGTTGTACGAGTCTTGTGCTCTTGCGCCGTTTCCCTTTTCTTTGTTATACGTATGTTGACGCGAACGCAACGCCGGGCATTACGCCAGGGTTCCTTAACATGAGCTAAAATGCCGACGGTGTAATATCTACCTGGGCGGAACCGCACACACCAATTGCTCAGCGCACCGACAGCTCCGTGCATTGCGTGAGCCTCGAGCTGCCGAGAATGCTGCATTCAAGTCGGCATTATAAGCATATTACCTATTATAGTCACGTGAGTGCGCCTGGCGCGTGCGGCCACGCTTGCGTGCGTAGTAGTAGTATCTGGGGTTTAACGTCCCCAAAACCACGATTGCGTGCGTAGTAAGTACACTTGTAAAGAGGCAAAGCGTGAAGTTTCCAATACTTTTCGATATATCTGCACCGTCGATGAAATTATATCGTATGAATAAGAAGGCGTAAGAGCTGTCGTAATTTATCGTGTGGTATAGGCTTCACCTTGAAACTGCACCGTCGCGTGCGGATCACACCGTCGCGTGCTATGAGGGGTCGCTCATTGGACTTGTGGGCTGAAAAAGAAAAAAAAAAAACCAAGTGATGATTGCAACAGCATCCCGCGAGCCATGGAAACTTGGAGCAGCCTGCAAGGGCGCCTGCATAGCAACGCACCTGGTGTCAGCCGGCCGCTCAGTTAGAGCGAAAAGCAATAAAGAGGCGTCCAGAATACCAGACTGCCATCAGCTCCTCATCGCTTTGTTGAAACTCTGAATTTTGTGGTTTTTTAGATGCGAAGTATCTTATGGCGGAGTTCAATCCGGTGGTGGTGGTGGTGCGCGGCGTGACCACCCTTACTGCGCATGCGCATACCCTCTCCCCTCCCCTCTCCACTTCCCTTCTCCCCTCCCCTCTCCCACCACCTCTCCACTTTCCCTCTTCCGTCCCCTTCTCCACTTTCCCTCTCCCCTCCCCCTTACCACTCTTCCTCTGAAACGCGGGCTAGACATGCCGAAATTCTCTCCTGCGCAACGCCGCGATGAGCACCGGCGCATGCGCGTCCCCTCCCCCTCTCTCTCCTCCCCTACGCTGCCCCCCTCTCGCACGCCTGCCGATGCGTTCCCGCTCGCCCTGTGAGAATTAAGGGCCAGGCTAGAGGGAAGACAAGACGAGCGTAGCGTTCCTCTTCGCGTTCCACGACGCGAGGTCGGTAGCATGCCCAAAGAACACCAACGGAACGCGATCGTGGAAGTGCTCCGGCTTCACATCGCCTCATGGTCCCCTTTAGCGGGAAATGGTGTAATTTTTATTGCGATAACAATTATATGGACAGTCTCGGCTGATTTTTGCCGTCGCCGTCGCCGCCGTCATGCTGCGTATATGTATAAGTATGTATATATACATCAATATCCCAAAGAAAAATGAATCAGAAAAATGCTTCCGAAGCGCGAATCGAACCAGCGACCTCTGAATGCGCAGCGCGGTGCGCTAAGCACTACTCCACAAAGCGTACTCCCTCTAGCACCTACGGCGAGCGTTATATACACACCCTTACCGTTTGCAGTCCTCCGAGACGGAGGCGCTTATAAGCGTTTCTTCATTACCAGCGAGATGGCGCTAGGAGCGCGCGGGCGCACTTAAGGCGTCGGCCAGCTCTCTCACTTCTTCTTATATTTGCGCAGCGAGAACCTTGCCCTTCCGCTGTCTGCTCGCGCGGGCGCTCGAACAAACTACCGCCAGTGTTCATGATTCTCAGCAGATCGAGCTACGTGGTAGCTCTCACCGCGCGTCGCGTGCGTGTAGCTAAAAGCGTTTCAGATGTCGGCACGTAACGTACGTGTACTTTTCACGTTTGCGTATGAGAAGTCCCTACGAACGTGAAATTTTTTTAAAAGAACTAAGTTTTACTTCTTGAGTTCACGAGCACTACGGCGTCTCTCATAATCATATCGTGGTTTTGGGACGTTAAACCCCAGATAATAGGCAGTTTTAGAATAGCGTACGCTAAGTTAGCGTTAGCATTTGCGGCCCGCTATTTCCGTCACTTAACGGGAGCCCGCAAGCGGTTAGCGTACGACGCATGCGCAGTTGCGCGAAAAGCCAACGCAAAGCTTTGCGTACGCTATTCTAAAACTGCCTAATATTATTATTCTTGAGTTCACGAGATTTACTTCGTGCGCTGTAGCTGTTGCAAGAAAAAAACCGGATGTATGCTTCTCACGTGTCGATCAGATATGCGACACGGTAACTGTACAGCAAGTTTAAAATAATAAAGAAAATGCTACCGGGTTGGCAAGGGGTCTTGGTGGCTTCTTCTTGCACTGAACTTTTAAATTTTAGAGTAACCGAGAGCTGAGCTAGTTGGTAAACATTCATTCTAAAAAGACAGGGCGTGCAAACACGATTACAAGAAAGAAGTCACGACACCACAAACGCCGACTAACAACTGAAGAGACGCAGAAGGGCGGAAAAGAAAGAAGGCACGAAAACTTATCTGCGCATGCCTATGCAATAGGCGAACCTATAAATCCGGCACGCATGGGGGTCTATGTGAAAGATAACTGATTTCATCTTTATGTAATTTAATCGAAGTTTGGCTAACGCACGCGCTACCACTATTATCGGTATATCATGCCTCAATCATCAGACGCCTTTCTTCACTCCTCTGCCGGTACAAACTGCGCATTCATCGAATTTCGGCGTGCGCTTACACTGTCAGCAATGTCAAAGATTAAAAGGTGAGCCTGCGGTTAGCGATCTCTTATGTTCTAATAATCTCTAATTAATGCAGCGGCCCGTCTGTCCTGCGTATATAGAAGCAGCCGCAGCTGATAGGGACTTTATACACCTCACTTGTCTTACGAATGTCGGTCCACTTCTTGTCTTTTACTCGCTCATTCTTTCTATGCACAGCGGCACAAGTCTTACGTAGCTTATTGGCAGCCGTAAAAAGAGCATTAACGTCCGTTATATTAACGTGTCCGCGTTTGCACGCCCTGTCATTTTAGAGTGAACTTCTAAATACTTTTTCCGCGCACGTTCACTGCCCGCATATTTATTTCAGTCGCTGCACATTACGTTAGCGATCTTAATGATTCATTTTGCATACATGTATTCACCATGTATACGTGTGGGTTTGCTAGAATTTCATAAGAATCAGGCTTTGAAAAACCAGTGGCTACTATAGTATCGCCTGAGAAAACGCGAGTTGTTTTCTCATTTCGTTAACATTTAAACTGGAAATAGAAATGGAACATGAAGCACGCAATGAAATTAAATCTACACATAGGCGTGCGCACGAGGGGGCAGGGGATGGCGCGCTACCACCGCCCCCCCCCCCCCGATCATTTAAGGGGGGACGCAAAGGTCTGCCCCATACTCAATCGGACCTTGTCCCATGTGTGTTTAAAGAGCAGGGCCACGCAGGTTTTTGACAATAACGGCTGCCGAAGGCCCCTAATGTTCCATTCCAAGAACTGTTTACTTCCCGTCTTTACTTCAGGAAAGCCAGGGACAAAAGGCAGGCCATTGTGAGAACCACGTCATCGCTTCCTTTTCATTCTTTTTTCATCCATCTTGAAGCATGTGGTCCTTTGGGCTCGACAAATGGGGGAGGGGGGCGCTGCGAAAAAATATTGCCCCCCCCCCTTCCAATGGGGAACCCTGCGCATGCCTGTGAATCTATAGTGACGTTAGGCCATGAACAGGTCACACAATTTACTGCAAAAAAAAAAAAAAGAAGAAGAAGTAGCACTTGCGCGCACATATCCCCCTACCACGGCCGCTGGATGAAAAGCGCTTTTTCATCCAGCGGCCGTGCCCCTACACACACACACACACCCACACACACATGCACGCGCGCGCGCGCACACACATAAGCACAAACACACACACGTGCACCCAGAAAAGAGCAAAGAAGCAAACACTGAAATAAGAGACGTCCGAGCATCATTGTAGGTACACTATAAGGAAGAAAATCGAGAATTTGGGGAGTATTTCTGCCACACAGCTATAATTAAAATCCGGCTTGCTCGCGTTTCCTTTTTTTGAAAACCCGGCTCTCGCCACTTTTATATAAATAATGCTATGTCATGCTGATAGCGCGCACGTCGTTTGTGACCGGTAAGTGCCGGGACTGCGGTGATTAAGCAAGGTAAACACGCGAGCTGGATGACGACTATAGTTGTGTGGCAGAACTACTCCCCAAATACTCGATTTTTCTTAGATTGTATGACCGAGTGTTGAAGGGAACGCCTCACCGACAATAAGGTCAATATAATCATAACATTTATTCACATTTATCGGGGCTGACGCGATTCACTGAACGTATATGGAATAATAGTCCGTGGACCTTTATGTCCTATCTGTGTGATAAAATAGAGCAGAATGTTGTTCCTTTCACGGTAAACCGTAGTGTACGTATGACATGCATTGGGTGCATACACTTTCTCTTCTCAATGAAATAAATAAGCGTTTTCTGACTGTATTTGCATTATACACGGCAGAACGGCATGTGTTTATTTGATGCCTCTTTTTGTTCATTGCTTACAACCCAAAGCAAATCCGAGAAGAATACAATAAAAGAAAGAGGCAGTCAAAGACTTGTTCACAACTCTTACACCGCTCTTCCTTGACCCATCTTCACCCCCCAGACGGCACGGTGCTTGGAACGTTGCTGTACTTCTCTGCTTTGAGCAACACGCGCTACCTGCTGCGCGTCGAGAACACGGAGAAGAACCGTCCTCTCCTTTTTCTGGGCGGCTTCAAGGTGCTTCTCATCCTGTGGGTTATATACGGTCATTCCTACATAATGGTGCAACTCGAATTCTCAGGTGAGTGCCAGCGATTATTGATTATGCAGAAACTGCTCGCGGGCCAGCCTGGCACACCACACCACTGCCAGTCGTTCTAATGCGAACTATATTTCAAGAATCCGGTACTGCCCGTTGAAATTACACGTGCACTTTGCCCTTGCGTAGCACTCAGGCCAGCGAGGCCTTCGCGTACACTTAATTTTTCTCCTCCTTTCCTTCCCCACTCCTCCATCATTGTAGAGGATGTGTGTTGGGCTCCCACGGCAACAAGTTGCTCTTTTGTACATTTGCATTTTGGTTTGCTCCATGATTTCTACAGCTGCGCATAAAGCGACAATAATATCAGTATTAATAGGCTAAAAGGAGGTGTGACCGACGACAGTCGAGTGACTCCCCACCTCCGCCCACCTGTTTCGCTTTCCTCCTTTCTTCTCGCTGATCTCTTTTGAAAGTTTTTTGTCTCTCATTGTTTCATACGCAGACAACCTGTTCAACATCGGAGATATCAGCAAGAAAGTTCTCTCGCAGATAGTTCCCAATGGTTTCCTCAGCGTTTCCACGTTCCTCTACCTAAGGTGAGAAATGCATGAGACGATGAAAGAAGGTAATCGTGTCCAGACACGGTCACAAGAGAAAACCTCACAGCACAAACGTCGGTGTTCATGTTTTCTTTTTTCTTTTTTTTTAACAGCGGAGCATTTTAGCAAATCATTGCTTGTGAGTCGATCGCAGAAAAATATCATCTTAACGGGTATGTGCGGCTACCAGGGAACGAGAGAGAGAAAGAAAGAAAGAAAGAAAGAAAGAAAGAAAGAAAGAAAGAAAGAAAGAAAGAAAGAAAGAAAGAAAGAAAGAAAGAAAGAAAGAAAGAGACAGACGGAAAGAAATATATAAAGAGAAAAATTCATGCTGAAAAAAGATTCTTCACGACGCGGAATCAGACAGTTTCAGACTTCAGACACTTTTTACTGTAACGTGGATCCCGGTAATCATTCCATCGATAACAGACCGCTGCTGTTGAGATACCATGCCATCTTTCGCGCTGCCTGCAAGTTGTCGTAACAGCGCCTCCAAGCAGGACGGATAGCGACCGGCCACCTCCGCGGTTCTGACCACACGAAGCCCTTTAAGAGATTTTAATATTGAGTTGAGTGGTGGCACTTGCGTAATGTATTAATTCACTAAAATTTCTGCGCCTTTCACACGTCTAAATAACACTTTGAAGCAGACGCCCATTAGATCTTGTAACGACAGATGAGAAATTCATGCAAACCAAACGACGATAGGAAAATGAGCGTTACACGTAATCATTGAATACCGTTTAATGAACACGTGTGTCGTATTATATAGTTATGAATTGCGTATACATTTCTTACGTATTTTCTTTTTTTTTTCAGTGGCTTCGCGTTAACGTTCTCCCTTCTTGGCTTTCGGCAAAGTTTATACAAGAAGAACTTGCTCATCGTTTTCATCATTGGTTGCTGCAAGCGTTACCTAAGGTACGCATTCTATGATTCCTGGATGAGCATCAAAAAAAAAAAAAAAAAAAGGAGAAGAAGAAGAAAAGGGACGTTAACTGTAGACCAAATATAAAAGGTTGATGCATGAACCCTAATCGACCGATCGATCTAGTTACTGTCTGAACTAAAGGCAGATTCATCTCCATATGTTATCAAGCGACAAATTCAGCACTTGGCTGTTCTGGGAGCATCGAGACACTTGTTATAATATTACTTAATATAATCAGAAACTTACCATGGGAACGTAAAGGGGCCATGACGCTGTCGCTATCGCACCGTGTTCTACGCACATGAAGTGGGCATTCTGTGAAAAATTAGTAAATATGGTCGTCTAGATATCTTAAAGGAATTTTTTGTTCCCTCCTGATTCCATTAGTAGTCTGGCAACTCATGAGCGTGGTACGCTGCGGTGATTGGTGAATGGTGCGGTGATTTGTTTACTTATATAGTTTCATTGGCTCGAAGAAGATGCTCGTCACTCGCTTGACGTGAAACGTTAACAGCGCTTCGCTGAAACATCATATGCATATATATGTAAATTGACACTTGAGCAAAACGTGCAAGTTCACTCCACCGTTTAGGCTCCTGCCATGCCCGGAGAGTTCCTCAACTTCTGAGTGACGTGCTGGGTCTCCTATACTTTTCTTAGCCATTTAAATATTCATGTCCGTCGAGAATGTCTTGTCCCGTTTAATTATTCGTTGAATTAGTGTCTGCTGGGCTTTTGTATGGTTATTTACGTTGCTTCTAACCTGTCCGCATTTGCCAGGTTGACATTGCCAATAGTTGGAATTATCCTCGGCACGTTTTTGCTGCCACTGCTCGTCGATGGCCCAGCCGATCAAGATTTCGTGGCGAGTGAAGTGCAGGGCTGCATTTCGAAGTGGTGGACTGTGTTCGTGCACTCCAACAACTTCAACTCGATGAATGACATGGTACGTATACACGGTAGCTATACTCGGCGTGCCCAGTGTGAACGTTTGAGATTATTCTAACAATCCGTGGCGGCTACGTTTAGCACTGTGGCGATGGACTTCAGTTTAATATTGTAGGGTTTTGCGGCTGCAGCCAGCCCTGAACCCTTTAGAGATGAGGCCGAGACCCAAAGAGACACGTCTTTGCTAGTCCAAGCCTCGGACGCCACTGCCCGCTTGTTTGTTTGTTTGCCCGCTGCCAGCGGCTGCCGCGTGACACGAGCGCACAAGCGATCGTCGTTTTCTTCTACGCGCTCACAGCCGCCGAGCCCCTCCCCTCGGAAAAAAGTGAGCGAGAAGTACGCGGGCAACTTCACAACGGTAGCCCGCGCAAGTGTCCTGGCTATCCTTGGCCACGGCGGACTGGAACGTGGCACGTACCACACGCCGGCGCTGTCCGCCCACAACTCTCTGTGGGACCTCATGGGCTGCCGGTCGCAGGAACTGCTGACGCGCGCAGCGGAGGCAACTCTGCCGCCGCTCGAAGACGGAGGCGCACCGGACTCGCTCAGGTTGACGATCACGGTCGTCAGCATGATCACGGTAGAGAGCATGACGGAACGCCGATGCTTCTGGTGCAGCACCGGTCCCAGCGAGCCATGAGTCGTTGTCGTTGTCGTATGTCGTTGCCGTTGTATCTCTCCAGACCATTCACGTGCGGGTGGCGACCACTCCTGCAGGTAGGAGTCGTTGAACGCCGGTGACCTCGGCAGCCACGGAAGCGCGACGTCCCCAACGAAGCTCCGACTGCATATGCCTCCGGCGCTCACGTCTCCCTCGTTGATGTTGCGCTGCGGGTCAGAATAGGTAGATTACACCGGTGTTTCCACTATAATTTTAGGTGCCTTCACAAGCGCATGCGGTTTCCGAAGCACTGCTGAGGCGTAGTATGAAACGTTTGACTGATTAGAGAGTTTAAATGCCCCACGATCCCAAACTGAAGGTATAAATGACGATATAGATAGGATTCAGTGCTATGATCAAGTGCTACATCGCCAGTGCTAGAGTCAGTGCTGCGACCTTTTGCTCGCGACCAGCCAGTGTCCATGACCGGCTACTGCGGTGGAGCATTCACAACGTTCAGGCAACATGGCAGAGTCTATTCCCGTTCTATCCGTTTACATCTTGCATTTTTTTTATTCGTAGTGGCTTCTACCTGTCTCGCAAATCGCCTATACGTGAACGTATGTGAAATGAACTATTGTCTTACGCGGAAATGTAATAGAAAAATGTAAACGCGTTTTCAGCCCAGAACAACAACGACGACAAAACAGGCACGACAAGATGAACTAGCATACTTTTATGCACAACCCGAAGGCGTGCCCTGTCAAGCATTTAATTCGATAATGAGTAATATATTAGAAATATATTTCATTTGAAAGCACCACTTGGCTCTCCTCCTACGTATGAAACAGTACCGCGTTGCAGACAAGGGATGTTTAATGGGTCCGGGCTCCCACGACATAGGAACTATGGAAATGCATGCGCAGTAAGGGTGGTCACGCCGCACACCACCACCACCACCGGTTTGAACTCCGCCATAAGATGCTTCGCATCTAAACATGCTATAGACCAGAATTTTCATCGCTTGCAGGGGGCCGCCATCTTTGGCGGGGGGCTGATGATCACATGGAACGGATGACCGCGATGATGCCCGGCCGGCCCTTATCGCATGCTGGCTGTGCTGGCAGCGAGCGTTGGTTCGCCATCAGTTATGACGTAACCAAGCCCGCAGCCTGTAGAGCTGGCGGCGCCGACAGATGATAGCTGGGGTCAAGGTTTCTAACGTGGGTGTGAAAGTAGAAATAATCTGGTCTATACTAAATGCGTGTTGAAGGGAATCCACTTATAAACTGTGTCTTGTTTTTTCCCCTACAGTGTCTGCAACATCTGTGGTACGTGAGCGCCGACATGCAGCTTTTCGTCTTTGTGGCACTTCCACTTACCCTTATATTTATCAGGTAAGCTTTTCGCCAGTTATTGCAAATCGTCAGCGGTGCCTAGTTAGTATTATATTTTCTGCTTTGCTTAAAGTAATGACGTTTAAGACAGGGATCCGTTTTTAGGTTCATTAAAGAATGTTCCCTATACCAGTGGTTTGTACAATTATGGAGATACAGATTTCTGTTTTCGCAGAACACTCGCTCTGATGACTCAGTGGCTGTATTTAGATTAAACTGCACGTAAAAGAGCCCAAAACGGTGAAATTTATTCCTCTCATACGACCTCGTACATGGAATTTTGCGTCGTAAAACCCTCCTCCATTGCTACGTTTACATGAATCAGGACTAAGGTGCAGACGGTGCGCCACTTTATTGAATTTAAAGGAAAACAGCAAGGGGCACACATCGCACTACAACACGGGCGAGTCCTGCAAATGAAATGTTTAGATAGTAACTGCGTAGAATCGTGGTGACACACGTTTGTTGGCATTAGAGCAAATCTCTACATTATCGAAAAACGAAATAAAAAAAAATAGGAATTGGCTCCATGAATGCGCAAACCCAAATCATATTTATTCTTTACTTTATCTTAACTAGAACTTGAACAAAAATTTCAAATCCACGCAGATGCCATGTTTGATGTAATCTTACGTTTGCGTTCTTAGTGATGTTTTTCAAGTTATCGACAAAACGCAATTGATAGCTTGCACGTGACGTCATGGACGCACAACATGGCTCCAACATGGTGGCTTTGATGACGTCAAGGCAGTATAATCACGCGGCGATTAACCTACTTCAGTGTGATAGCGACATTCCTGGACCATTATTGGGCCTCTGTTCATGAATAACGAAGGAAACAGCATGAGATTTATTGATAACACTATCGTGGCATCACAAAGCTCGCGTGCAGCGATGTAGGTGCTCCAGTGTGGCCGTTTCAGTGACGTCAGTGAAAGCCATCTTTACTCTGAGGGCCCTGAGCGTCCCATTGTTGTCGCCGGAAGCTGATATCGTCATTTCAGTGCGTTTCGTATTTTTACGTCAACGTGGGCACGCCCCGCGTCGTCTTGCCATCACTGCTAATGTGCGGTTGAGCGTCGTAACACGAAGACGGAATTAATTTAACAGGCCAGTCATCACGAAAGGACAGAGGACAAGTAGTCATGAAAGGGGAGACGTGATCAATATGAAAAAAAAGAAAGAAAGCTTAGCCGCTACCTTGGGCCCCTCACAATGAAGGTCAAGGTTCCTCATGCCATTTCAAGTCATGTGAATAATAAAAAAAAGAACTGGAGGTACATCTTTCGTTTGGTAAGCGTACATGGTGACCGAGGTACGATAACCACCGGAAAAACGAGCGAGTGTTGCTGTTGGACTTATTGATAGATAGCAAATTTTAATGACATACCAGAAGATGTTAGCCTGGTTTATCGCCTGGCTTGCTACTCCAGGTGTCGGGTGACAGGGGCGTAGCCAGAAATTTTTTTCGGGGGGGGGGGGGGGGTTCAACCATACTTTATGTATGTTCGTGCGTGCGTTTGTATGTGTGCGTGCCTATATACGCAAGCAAAACTGAAAATTTTCGGGGGGGGGGGGGTTTGAACCCCCCCAACCCCCCCTTGGCTACGCCCCTGTCGGGTGATGACAATGATATATACAATGGTCACCTATACACACAAATAATACGTACAGTCACAAACACGCATATAAATGCCAAGGTCATTCATGAAGTTTCGTTAAGGCGAGTAGTCCTAAAAAAAAAAAACAACAGCGCTTTTGTGTTGCGCACCGCGCAGGCGCTGCTTTGCCACGGCCCGAGAAGGTGCCGTAGGTCCAAGCTCAAGACGCGTTGCATGTGTAGCGCTGCCTTCAGAATCTGTCGTTCTGCGCCGCAACGGGAATAGTCACCCAGGACGCACTTAAATTCTTCCAGAGTGCTAAATGTGGTGTGGTGCGTTGATGGCAACTAGAAATAAGCTCGCATAACTTTGCTTGCACACGAGATCTCTCAGACGGCGAATTACCTAAGGACTTTCTTTTGTAATACCCATGTTACACAGGCAAAGCAAGCGCGGTTACGACCAACCACGGTTGACCGCGTTGAACCGCGGTTAGCGCCAACCACGGTTCGCCGATGTTACACAGCGCGAAAGCATCCTCGGTTAAGGTGGCTAACGCCATCTGGCGTAGAACAAACTAACTGACGCACTAATCAACAGAGCGACGTTCTGTTTACAAATATGCCACTTATTTCTTGCATAATGTTTTTCAAACGTATAATTATGCTTTGGCGTGAATTGGTCTGCGTCAGGCGGAAGTTCGGCGTTTAACTCGGCTGTAATTGCCGCGTACACCTTTGCATTGCGTGACGTGCTCCGCAGATCACGCAAATGATTTTCCCACAACCTTATCAGGCTTTCCGTGGTCCGTGTCGTCCAGTTCGTTCGTTTTTCACGCGCGCTCGCCGGCATGCACTCATCGGTGGTGGGCGCCGCCATTTTCTCAGTTATCTGCCTAACCGAGGTTGCCAAGCTCGGTTTCTTAAAACCGCGGTTAGCGGCATAACCGCGGTTTCGTGTGCCGTGTAACATCAGCGAACCGCGGTTAACGTAACCGCGGTTTAGGCTGCCTGTGTAACAAGGGTATAAGTTCACGCGAATCTGTATTTGTGATACATATAACCTGAATAATTTGAATTGGCCTGAGACGCGACCCGTTGAAATACGTATTTCCGCACGTCGCTTCGACAAAGATTCCTACCACGCCGTAGTTCATATCCTTGAGCAAAGTAGCGATTTGGGCGAGTTGGTATAGTCAGCGGCGCTCGTGTCGCTGGTTCTTTCTTTTCTTCTTTAGTCTTCGTGTGTGTCCGCTGTTTTACGATAAATTCATATCCACTATTGTCGTGCCACCGAAATTCACTGCATAAAGAAAAGTATGGCGAACAGACACCGAATAGTTTACCATCTTTTCTTTTCTCTGTTCACGCAGGCACCCTAAGATTGGCATGGTTTTGTCTGCTGTGGTAGCCACTGCTTTCACTGTGATGACCATTCTTCAGGTTTACTACTGGGACGTTGCATACTCCATGAGCGTTGCGACAAACGACCAAAGGTGAGGCCACCGCCTATATGCCAAATGCGTACCTCCAGTGCTTCTATGATATGCTCGCTTTCCGAGTTAATCATATGCAATAAACCACTTTCATTGCTACCACGCACATGCGGTATGAAATTTTGCGCTAAGGAATTGCCCCTTCTAAATTTCATGCTTCGTCTAACGGCATTTTATTGCAAAAGCAATTATATGGTCAGTCTCGACGGGTTTTTGCCTTCGCCGTCGCCGTCATGTCCCTCCCTTATGAAGTCCAAATTGACAAGATCCCCGCGCATCGTATGTTCTACCGCGGGTAAAAGCACGCGAGCGGGGGCAACGAACGCGGCCGAAGCAGAGATCAAACGAGCCGGCCCATTTCCGTCGCTCGGAGGGTGCATGCGATAAAATCACCCTGCTTGGGAGACCTGCCGTCGAAGCAGACAGGAAACGCCACGCCCTTCTTTAACGAGCATGAAAAGACGCATGCACCCTCCGTCGCTCGGAAGGTGCATTCGCTCGGAGGGGGTGGGGTGTTTTGTGTGTCGGGGAGGGGGTGGTGTTGTCGTGCGGGCAGCAACTTTGAACTTTGAATTTAAGGGTGCGGTCGCGATCGCTGGCGCGCGCGCTATCTCGAAAGCCATTACAGCGGGCGGCTCGTATACCTTTCTACGTGCTGCGCTCTCAACGCAAAGTGACTATGCGGAGAGCATCTCTCCCTGGAGCGGCCGTATTCTCTTACACGAGCGTTTTGCAGTTACGCGAGATCGGATAACAAACAGTTAGCTGCCAGCCTCACTTAGTATAACACTACAATTTGTTGCTATCGCATTCATTGCTTCGCCCTTGCGGTGAAACTGTGACTTTGTTTTTATACATCACTTAAAAAGCATCAGCAGAGTGTGACGTTGGGCGAGTTGGTGCATAGCTTAATAAAATATTTGTGGCGCAACTGAGACAAGCAAGAAAACAAGAGAAGAGAGGATAAGGTGCCATTCGCCCTATCCTGTCTTCTCTTGCTTTCTTGCTTGCCTCAATTGCGCCACAAATATTTTATTAAAATAAAAAGCATGGTTTCTCTTTTCTTCCCCCAGGCTACGCCCTCAGTAGTTCATGCCTTTCTTTTTTTTCAGAAAAACATACCTTTCCCTAGAATTAATCTATTACAAGCCTTTTACGCACGTCGGTTCGTATGTATTGGGCCTCGTGACGGGATACCTTGCTCTGGAATACAGAACCAAGCCTATCCACAAGGTAAGAGCTCGCTGTATTACGGATTCATGACACTCATTGCAAAATGAAGAAAAAAAAAACTGTACTGATGGGCTAGTTGGTGAGCCATGATATTCGAATAGGCAGCGCACAAAAGGGCAACGAATACGTACACATACAAAGACGCAAACACAAGCGCTGTACTGCAACTGGTGATTTAATGTCGAAAGGCCCGGCTTATGTATGTGAACACGCACATGCGCTCTGACAGCAGTGGATACGATGAGGACCGAACAAAACCCGAGGAAACCGCACGAATAAAGGCACAACAACAACAACAAAAAAAAAAGAAAAGACGTGGTTCTGATAAAAAGTTTGCCACACAGTGTGTGGTTACATACCAAGGTATCGCCGTGCTTTTTCAGAGAACGCAACCGAAGGGCAACTGATACACTTATCTTTCCGTTTGTCAATTTCCATGACCTCGATTACCTCTCTAGTTTATTCTTGCGTTCCTTGCGCACAATCTCCGTATCTGTTAAAGTGGGAGCATAGCCACAATCCCTACAATGGAAGGCCAAATGCCCAGAATCTTTTGCTGCAAAGTGGCGGTTGTGTTCCGTTAGCCGTGTGTTCATGCACCTGCCCGTCTGACCAATGTAAACCTCGTTACAGGTCAGAAGGATCTTGTAGATCACCTCTTCTGTGCATGCGACGTAGGTGTTGCGGTGCTTTGTTTCACACGATTGCGTATGCCTCTTAGCGCCGTTCACCTTTTTGCACAGGCCCGACAATCGCACTGGTGCCGTCTAAATCACCAGTTGCAGTACAGCGCTTGTGTTTGCGTCTTTGTATGTGTACGTATTCGTTGCCCTTTTGTGCGCTGCCTATTCGAAGGAAAAAAGTTGTCAAACATTTTCTCCTGTGAGTTGATATTGCGAAATGCAGGCATGGCATGGCATGGCATCAACTTTATTTTAGTCCAGAGAAACTACGACCCGAGGGCAAAGCCCCCAGACTAAGTCGGTGGCTCCGCCCACGTCGGCACCGGTATAGGCCAAAGGCAGGCTTGCCGAGATATTTAATCAGAAAGCGCGCGATCGAACGAACGCGAGAGGGCTACAACAAAATAACTAAAACAGGGAGATTACGTAAACTTTTCGTGCATTCTGACCACACGCTAACAGTTACAGTGCTGGCATAGTACATATGGGATGTTTTTTGTATTTTGAATGTCCATTTTTGATGGCGTCGAACGGTTACAAATACGCATGGGACCAAATAATGCAAAAATGTAGCAAAAAATAACAGACCACCACGGATTTCAGAAAGTCAGAGTTCAAATGGTCCAGTGTTTATCGTGCAACGTTGCTAAATGTAATACATTTTCCCAAAGACGCAGAGCTAGATTATGAATTTGCTTCGACAAATTACCCTCCTAAGGGCTCTTTTTGTTTTTCTTAAGCCAGAGGCTTTACAGCGAGCGAAACTTGTTTATCATACAAACATTCGTTCTGGTTGTGTTATGCACAACCAGAAGCCAGAGCGCCGAAAGGAGACAAGCTTTAAAGGTTAATGTTAAGAAAGAAAAAGAAAAACGACACAAAATTCCGTTCAAGATAGGTTGAATTATGTGGTCAGACATCCCGCAACTGCCTAGCTAGGTACGAGGCACTCCGTAGTGGAGTGCACTGGGCTAAGTTTAACCACCCGATTTTCTTTATTGTGCACGCAAAGCGCTGCTATCGAGCGGTATTGCATTTCCTCCCCATGAGAATGCGGCCGCGAATCGTGCCCCGCAATCTCGTGCCCAGCAGCATCGTAACTCTACAGTCACAGAGTCGGTGCGATGCGGGGTGTAAAGAAGCGCATTTTAGCTTTTTTTTTCGTAAAAATATCAGAGCAGGTTTTTGGAGGCAGCCGATCATGCTGCGGGCAACAAGAGCGAGGACTGTGGCTTCACGTATAGACGGCATCAGCGAAATCTTCCATGCGGCTGAAGCCGAAGTGAATGCATTAGGTGCGGCCGTGTTCCTTCTTCGAAGAAGATAATGAGATGACTCATTCCGTACGTGCCTTGAATAGCGAAGTTATGCCTAAACCCCGTGAATCCAATTGTGCCCGACGCTTGTGTGGGGAAAAAACGGCTCAAGGTCATTTTCTTGTTTCATAAAAATATAAAGCTGCTTTTAAATTCGGCGTTTCGGTCATCGCCTGAGTTTCGTTAGCGGACAGTCAACGCATAGAATCTGTGATCTCTTCATGTATGACGCGACGTTTTCTTGTCTCGTTTCTTACCATTCCTCGTTCCTCCCCTCTTTTAGGCTATCCAGACGGCGCAGTGGTTGTTGTCCATAGGGCTTGCGTGCTTCGTGATGTTTGTGACTGTATACTGGAACCAAGGCAATGCACCAAACGACGTAGTAAACGCCTTGTACGGCGGCTGCCATCGGCTCTTGTGGGCGCTCGCGCTTGCTTGGCCGTCGTTCGCCTGCGCCACAGGTAGAGGAGGTGAGTTAACAAACTGCTTAGCTGAGCAGGTAGAAAGTAAGGATGCGTGTTAGTAACGAGCGTGGAAATTTACATTGACAAGGATACAGAAACAAGAAGAACATGGGCTGCCTATATTCTAGTTTTTTTTTTCTTTTAGTCAATGAATTTCTGCGCTGATTACTAATATGAAAAAGATTTTGAGGCGCACTACTTCTGACAAGCGCCTGCTCTTCGTACATGCGAAGGGGGCTACGGAAATGAAGGCATCACTACGCTCTTATTCCGTGCCTAACTCAACAACACTGAGGTGACGTAAACCCGTGGGGAGTGTCGAGGTTCAGACACCGGTTAGTAGTTTAGTACACAGGGCATCGCGCTGAGGGTCTGCTGGTCGTCGTAGGTGGGATCCATATACACACTGTGATCTGCACCTAATTTCGTAAAGCATAGCAGACGGGCGATTAAACATACGTATAATGAAAACGACCTGAAACGGAAAGGTGCTCCGGTACAGACAAGCAGCCTGACACAGCGGACTAAAAACAAGTGTTCACAAAAATGTCTTACGCTAAAGAAGCTCGTTAGAGAATATTTCAGCCAATTCTGATGCTGGACATATAATTAGAAAAGCCTGCCAGCCAATGAAAACGAGCACTTACTAAAGAGAAACTGATGAATTCGGCCTCTGATTTGTCAGCTATGAACCAGTCGGAAATTCAAGAATAAAGGGAAGGCGTAATAATATCCATACATAATGACTGTTTCTTCATACTTGTCAGTGCGATTTAGATAGAAGTACACGGCCTGAAAGTGCAATGACGTCCAGTGTGTTGAGCATTTCCTTTCAGTCTGGTGGAGTGGAAGTTTTTCCCCTCGAAAGTCGCTTCAGCGAATTCTGCGAAGCTACATCTGGAAGACTACACGCAGTCTTCTTGACGTTGAGTCATTTGAGAGTGCTTTTTATGATCAGCAAATAGAACGAACAGTTTTGTGCTACGCGAACATTGTTGCCAGATCTTCGAACTACTGCATAATCTTACGTGTGGCGTATTTTTTTGTTTTGTTTTCAAAATGTTCCGCAGGCATCTTGAACGGTTTCCTCTCGTGGAAAGCCCTGAGGCCTCTGTCGCGACTCACTTACTGCATATATCTTGTGCACTTGTGGTTCTTCCTAATTCGCATGGGAAACATGAGAACAAACTTCGACCTTGGCGAATATATGCAGGTGAGTGTTTACTGGTCATGTCATACTGCAGTAGTGATCACGAAAAAAAAAAAAAATCTCAATCGCATGCCTTCCGGCGTCGATAGGTCACATTTTTTTTGTTATATCGTGTTGAGGAGATTTTGGCACTTTTGTCTAGCGCAACTTTTCGTTGCTACAGGCAACGAAAACAAAATATACATAAAATATCAGCTATATAGGCAGAGTTCTAAATTCACATAAAAAAGGGAGAAACACACACACACACACACACACACACACACACACACACACACACACACACACACACACACACACACACACACACACACACACACACACACACACACACACACACACACACACACACACACACACACACACACACACACACACCTTCCCATTTCGTAAATTGGCACATGACGCAGGTCCTCTATTTTTTAGGTGCATGCACTGTCTTAGATTATTTAAATTTTTTAGTACTAACCAAAAGCACTCAGTGTTCAGTAAAGCATATAAGTTCGCGCAACCAAAGTGCGATCAAAGGGGAGATACTGCGTCTTCCCTATTTCATTCATTGCACGTCTCATAAGCTTCTACATATAGAATATGAAACCTTCCCAATGTTCCACATGCAAGCTGCAGTGTAAAAAAAGAAATGGTAACGTTTACGACACTATGCAAAACAGCAGTCTAATAATCATGACGCTTACGCTCTCCTTGAAGTCCTTACAGCGGCTTTACTACAACAAATTGGGCGCCCTAAGTCGTTTGGTCACTTTTTCAAGTATAAAGTTACATACATTTCAAAGTGCATGGGGTGTCTTTCTATAACATTTTACGCTATACTAGATAAAAAAACCAGTGTCCGAATTTGTCCATAATACTTGTTGCAGAAGGGTAATAAATTTGCAAAATATTCAACCATTTTGCTAAAATAGACCGGTATTGTAATTAACTTCACCGTTGCATTAACTTCATCTTAACATTGCACCATAGATGTGGGCTCGGGTCACACTTATCTGAACGAGGGATACTGCAACAAATTATAATACAAAAGCGGAAGCAGCAGAACTTGCATATACCCATTTGTTGTTTTTTTTCTTTCAGCTAATGATGTCACTGGGAATATTCTGCTACAGCGCATTTTTCGGCTACGTGCTGCATTTGTGTTGCGAAGCACCAGCCTACCACCTGCAGCGGATTTTGTTCGATACGTCCACTAGCTCAAAACCATCGCAAAGAAAGAGCGACGACCTCTCTACTACGGAAGTCGACATCGAGAAAGCCGGCTCCGAGAGCAACCACAATGGCCAGTACGAAAAGAAGAGCGCCATTGATAACGCAGGATTTGTGGCAGACGCTGAGAAGTCACATTTGTAATTCTTGCCTGTGTAGGCTCTCATGGTATATGCGGCATTTTGCGTGTAAGCGTAAGCCTTCCTATAAGTGTATGATTGTTGCAAGTGGCGCCTGCAGTGTGCTGTAACTTCGGGGAACTAGCTATGACTGTTGAGGTCGGGATGGTGATTATACTGCGTCAAGTTGCCGAATGTTGACAAGCATAAGAGGGCAATCATTGGTTTTGTATCTTTCAGCACATACTTTTGGCGATCGTTAGATAAGCACAGGACCGGGTTGATTGGCGGAACATGGGAGAGGCCTTTGCCCTGCAGTGGGCGTAGACAGGCTGATGATGATGATGATGGTGATGAGATAAGTACGGTATGTGTAGTGAGTCGTTGGCTGTACCGTGACTAGGTATGCGAATTTGTTTCATTGCTGTTCATAGGGTCACTGGGACAAGTGAGTTTTTTGGGAAGTACTTTCTAAGGAAACGATGAATAGAGAATACCAAGCACTAGTTGGTAGGTGTTGCTGCAGTAAAAGTCACAGACAACCAATGGACAAAAGGTATTAGTAACTACATCATTTTAGCATCTTGTATCATGCGCAACATCTTACATCATCTTACGTTTGCATCACATCATCATACATAATCTTAAATCGGCGGCCACGTGTTCTCGCTTTGGTCTCATCGTTTAGCGCGCCTCTAAAAGTTTCAAAGCACCAAGGATCTCAGGTTTTTTTAACCATTTGGCATGTTAAATTGTGTTTAGCAATGAGATTATTACTTTAATTGTAAACGCGAACACATTTTGCAAGAATGGTGACCGCCAAGGTCGCTGCTGTCAGAATGCCTTTCCTCAAGTGCTTCGTTTCTTTGTAAACAGCTCACACACAAACAAAAAATTGTTCCATAGAAACTGGATTCAAATATTTCTAAATAATTCAGTCATAAGTAGAGAAGGAGTTTTTGTGGGCACAAAAAGCCCACTATAAGAATTGAGTGTGTCCTCTCTCTAGAGGGTCTTGCAGGAAGGACTAATGGATGACATTTAAGCTTAAATGCACCGTTCTGTTTAGTGCCGTTTTTTTCATAAGACGCCGACATATCCTGAAAGCACTTGACACGGATATCTCAACCGCCTACATTTCACCTATAATCACTGATAGGATCGATTTCTTCTTCCGTCTTTATTTTTCTTGTCTGCCAAAATAGTTAACGAATGAACAACAAGAAGAAGCTAGAAATGCTAGACTAATTGAGTCTACGATTTCAAGTGGAATTTGAAGCTGTTATGCTAAGCGTCATATGTAATGTAAGGAGCCATAATTGACAAATCAGTTATCTCAAGAATAAGAGTCATACGTTGGGTTTCTGTTGAGATTCGCGTAAGTGTAAAAACAGACGTCGGTTAAGGGGGACAAACGCGACTTTTGTTCTTTTCAAATTGTGTTTGTTTTTGCCCAAGCAGACGCGCATCTCTCTACAAGAGGGGTGGCGTTGGTGCTTCAGCAGAATTTCGGTTTGGGCGAGCTGGTACATGGTCAAACTTTCGGGGAGGGGGAAAGAGGGGGCAGCGCTAAAAAAAAAAAAAACACATGGAAGGAGACACATAGGAGACATTGCTGCAAGCGCCCGTCGTGTGTACTATGTGTCTCTGTCCGTGTGTTTTTTAGCGTTGCACACGGAAAGTTTGGGGCTTCAGCTTCCGACAGAACTTCATGTTCTTAGTTCCAACAAACCATTAGGAGACACTTACGTGATTTTCCTTCGCGTACCACTCGCAAAAAAGACGAAATTAGTAACTTGAATGAGATTCTGCAGTTTTTAAGAACTTTGTCTTACAGACAGTGCAAAAATTTTGCATTTTATACTTTTGGCTGCATCGGCTTCTTCATTTTCATAACGTTGACAAAGAAATGTGTGGTCTAGTCATGAGGCATATGTCTCTCTTAGCCTTTCCTTCTTTTGTATTCTACACTGAATGTCTCCGTAATAAATGTATTTTCAGTTATGTTTTGCGTCTTACCCTGTTCTTATTTATTTTAGGGATGTTCGGCAGTTCTGCACAATAAATGGCACAACGTATTCAGTTGGAGCTTATTTCAGCCCAGTTGCCTCGCGATTGGCTGTTGTGCGATATTTGTTGCGTCGCGCAGTCTGCATGCATTGTAGAAGATATGAACGCTGGACACTTTGTGAATGCCGCATATCCTCGGGCAGTTCAATAGGCATACAAAGAAGTCCAGTGATATAGCAAGTGGTGAAGTATAAGATTTGCGGAAACTTGGAGGCGTCAAAAGAAAAACCACAGGGGAAACCCGGTTTTTCCGAAAGTTTTGGAAAGACCGGAAAAAATATGCTAACCTTTCTGAAAATATGGAATTGAAAATACCAGCATACGAGGGTGCATGCAAATACTTCTTTTCAAAAGTTTCGGCAAGATGTTGACATTGGACAACATTTTCGATAGCTAGGATTTCACACCTACACCGACCACGAAAGGTGCAGTCTCTCACCTTGTTAGTCAGGGGAAGACAATGTACTGCCAGCACATTCCCGTAAATTAAATTTTCTAATTTTGGATGCCACGTGGGCGTGGAGTGGTGAGAAAGGATCTGCAGTAAGTATCCTTGTCTTCTGTGATCCGATTGAAACCTGTTAAGCACAAAATACTTGCCCAAAACTGCCTCTATTTATTCTGTGAGAAAAACGCTTCTCAACACTACTTGATAAAATGAAGACCGAACTTTGTTTTCTGGACTTCTTGTACGTGAAGTCTGAATTTAATTCTTGTTCTCGTAAATGGGCAATTTTTGGCACAAGATACATTTTCAACACTTTTTAGGTTGAACCTCTTTCTCAATGAAATTTAATATACTTACTGTAGTTGTTTAAAATGAAAAACAGTTAACATTATATTCATGCAATAGCTGTGAAAATCCTTGACGTCCTTACATTCCTGTGCGTAAATCTTCAGGTTTGACCAGGGTTCACTAACTGATTTTTTCTTTCTGCTGCCTTAGTTCTTGCTGTACAAAAGACAAATTTTCGACACTTGCGAAGCACAGCGTACGAACAGTGCTTACCGTGTTTCTTTCATAAATTTAGGAGTTTTAAATACATTCACGGCATAGAATCTACTAAATGAAGTTAACTTTCTAGGTTTTATACTGAAAATGAATCACTTCGAATTATGCAGGCAGAAAGCCCATCATCATGGAATACGAAAACACGAATACTTGCACCGAAATTGAGAGTCAGCGAAACGCTGGGGCTTCTGCGGAAGTTTCCTTTATTAAAGACAAAAATTGAAGCCAAGCTGTTAGTTACATTGCCGAGAAAGGCTTCTGGCTGAATTTTTCTAAAAAATACAAAGGGGGTGGGATGCATTTCCTGCTATCATAGCGAAACATATATGCAACTCTAACCGGTTGCAGCGCTCGCTTTGACTCCCTGAAACAAATGCAAGGAGTGGTTTTCAGTGTTGTAGACGTTACCGAAAAAAAAGTAACTAAATACGTCACTCGTTACGCTAACAAAAAAGAAACGCGTTACCCCCCTACGTTACCTCTTAAAAAAGGTAACGCGTTACCGTTACAGTTACCGAAAAAAAAAGTAACAGACGTTACTTCTGCCGTTACTCAGTAGTCAGAAATTTTAATAACCACATTTTCGCGGTAGGAATCCCAAAGAACAGGCTGATAAAGCTACAATTTTACTGAATAATGTACTGATTTAATGACAATAAGTTTCACAAATGTGTGTACCTTGGCAAGAGTTTAGTGACCTAAAGTCGTGTCTACAGTTACATGTGATGGCTTCAAACTCTGTAGCACATGGTAAAGCCATTTTTCTCATTGTGACGTTAAACATAAAATACACAAAATGAAGAAAATAACACAAAAAAAACAAGACGAAATGAAAGAAAACAACACAACACTCAGCAAATTTACACTAATTCTGACGGTGTTCTTCTACTAAACAAGACAGATGCTCAAATAGTCATAAAGAAATTCTTAGACGGCTTAGTTCCGGGGAAAAATATTTACACACATGTACAATTTTTCCCCTTTAAAACGTATAATTGTTGCAAAAATTGCGAGCGTTTATGCGAAGGTGTTGAAGGTCAGCCTCGTTTGTGGAAAATTTTAACAACTATAGAAATGTGGACTCGCAGTTGCCGACAGAAAGAAGCAAATTTCATTTTGAAAACAAAGATAACGCGCTAGATTATTTCAAGGAGAACTTTCTAATACCTGCCACTTGTATAATTTAAGCAACAGCTGCGTCTCAAAGCTGTCATCGGAAAGATTGCCTCGCTTCTTAGCGCATACGTCCGCACCTGCATAGGCGCTCGACGGACGCTAATGCCTGGCGGGCCGAGAGCAGACGCCACTGCGACAAGCGAACGTCGGGCCGAGCTCTGCAATAGTGGCGCCTATGAGACGGAGTTTTGTGTAAATCCCCTGGGATAATTGAAAAAAAAAAGTTACGAGTAACGCGACACCTCACGTTACCGAAAAATGTTAACGTAAGTACGTTACCCGTTACAGTTCCGAAACGGTAACGAGTACGTTACTAAGCTACCGAAAAAGGTAACGCTTTACTGGTAACGCCGTTACTTGTGACGCATTACCGCCAATACTGGTAGTTATTCAAAAATGCTGCACTGAATTGTCGAGTTCCTCATACTGTCTTAGACGTCCATTGACAGACTAGACAAATGTGCAATGTGGCTCTAAATGCCAGTTTTCCTTGATCATTATAAATGAGAGCGCTACAAGGAATGCCTTTCTTGTTTTGCTTTATTCATAAAGGGTCCGATTCTTTGAACCACGATAAGCTATGTGACGGTAATGCGCTGCAAACGGTGGAGTTCAGCACACCTCCACCATTAAACACCTTAAACAAGCTGGATGAAAAAGATGCCACTTGCATGTTTATACTTATAAAGTGACACCGCCTTCCCTTTTGCATAGCTCACACGAATTCACATCATTTCGTCGGGTAAATTTGGACCGTTCATTTTCGCCCACGTTTTTTATGCCATCAAAAAAAAAAAAAAAAAAAAACTGGAGAAAAACATTGCCAGGATGAAGAGCGGATAAATGCCGATGAATAACCCCACCGACGCAAGCAACAAAGGTAATCAACTTGCAACAGGAAATAAAATAAGAATTGTTTGTGTTTAACGTCCCAAAACCACGATATGGTTATGAGGGACGCCGTAGTGGAGGGCTCCGGAAATTTCGACCACACCTGGGGTTCTTTAACGTGCACCTAAATCTAAGTACACGGACCTCAAGCATTTCCGCCTCCGTCGAAAATGCGGCCGCCGCGGCCGGGATTCGACCCGCGCCCTTTGGGTCAGCAGTCAAACGCCATAAACACTAGACCACCGTGGTAGGGGCAGCAGAAAAGACACTCAGCTTGCAATTGTGTTTTCTTAGGCTCGAAGAATAACTCGGACGTTTTCAGCGCATGCGCAATAAATAGTACGCCTCTTGTGAAAACGTGCAAAAAAAAAAGCACTACAAAGGAAAGAACGGAATGAGTTGATCATGACACGATAATATGCCGACAAGTTGACAAAAAATGTTATCTCGACACATGCAGATGCATGGTTTTCGACTATGACTTTAAACCTAGTTTAAAGTTGGCGTAAGGTGTGAACAATGACATGATGCAATGTAATTCACAAAAACGCCAGGTCTGCGTGCAACACGCGGCACAACCACAGCGAAAGCTGGAGAAGCGGCCTTTTTACAACCCGTTGTAAACTCTCTTGGGGCGACTACGAATACAGTTGCAAGGTACCCACTACACCACAAATCATAACTCTGCGAAGTAGGGAAGTAGCCACTATGCCATTATTCATCATTCTGCGGAGAAGCGAGGTACTCGCTACACATCTAAAAAGCATTATGTTCACTTTGTTGATGCTGTGGCTGATGACAACGAACCAACCGGCCCAAATGCGTACCCTACGGCACTGAAGAATAATGGCTGAACCCTTTCTAATAGTTGGAAAGATTTAAATCACCAACGCGTTACGTAATTCTCATTGTGTGACGCCTGCTTGTAATTTTATTCATCTGCCACGCTATATTACCTCTGTTAACGTGATTCCTTGCCCGACATGACGCCTGTATAGGGTCTTTTTGCGAAGCAGCTTCAAGCACCGGCGTGGTTCTGTGGAAGGATACTCGACTGCCCCACAGAGAGCCTGAGTTCAAATCCCGCCCGATCCCAGATTTTTTTTTTTCTGATTGTGCGCGATAGCGGTTACGGACATCGGCGGTGGCAGATGACCACGCCACAAAAATCGGCTGCTGTTGAGATCTCATACCGGCTTTAGCCGTAAAAAAGGGGTCACGTAGCTAATAAGTTCAACTACCAAAGACATCGGATCGTCAAGTAGGATGATTTCCTGCCTGTAAGATATGCAGAAGGTGCATTAATACACATCTCCTGTAGCTTTAATCGTCCCAGACTCAAGTACTTCCCTCTGCCAATCACCTTGGCATCATCGAAGACGGCAGAGCACCATCACTCCGTGCAGTGAGCGCACCGGGATGTGAGCACCGTTACTCTGAGATTTGAGGGACGTTGAACGTTCTCTCAGCCTGTCATTGACAGAGCGCCTGGTTTGCCTTGTTATATTGCTTACCGCCGCTGAGTGGTACCCTACAGGCTACTGGTACCCTTGGCACCGGTACCGTTGATATTGCATCCCAGATTGTGAGCCGTGTAGGATTACTTTGCGATATTTAGCTGCCATAAGAACACTTACGATAACACGAATACGTTGTGAATTAAACGTTTTACGATTGTTGTTATTATATATACGCTGGAGATTGTTGAAATCCTTGAGTAATAATTTGGGGTGCCGCATATGCACACCAGTGGAACAATACAGCCATGGCCTGCGCGTGCGTGGTCTTCCTGGCAAGCAAGCCTCACTCCTAGCAGACTTGTACACGTTAGAGAAAATACGTAACCGATTACAATTACAATTACTTCCTTTAAAACGTGATTGATTAAAGTGGTCAATTACAGCCCCAGAAACGTAACTGAGCAATTACAGAAATGTAATCGATTACTCTTGCATTCCTTTTCTTCAAATTTTTATTGCCATAACACAATAACACAAGTTTATTCAAGCTACGACGTATAGGGGCTTGCATGGTACAGAGAAGGCTGAATGCTTGCGTAAAATTTTGGAGCCTTACTGTGGCTTTTGTGATATAGTGTTAAACGTTGATAACGTTTAACAGGAGTTGTTTTTCAAAGTTGTCGTCGGTGATTCTTCCACGTTTCCTCGTTAAGAGGCCAGCTGCTACACTGAACACTCTCTCAATGCTTGCGCTAGAGGGAAGGCCGGTATTATAACGTAGGAACACCTTGCGCACCAGCTCCTAGTTGCGTTTCGATGGTGTCCATGTCCTCTATGAAGCGTCGCTGTTCGCTGTTGCTGGCGCTCGGGTAAGGCGTTGCAGGTAAGGTCAAGGAAAAGGTGAAAAAAATTTGCAGTGGCTTAACTCGGCTATGCCAGGATATACGTAGCGTTAGCCTAAGGTTCAGCTGATTATTCTTAGCTTTCTTGGTTGCTTGGTTGTCAAGCTTCTCCGTTTTTATGCGCCGCTTAGAACCATTCGCGCTCTCCTCCTCCATGGCTATACCACACTGGCAAACGCCAGCCAGCCGGTCTGAGAAATGGCTAACCTCCCTGTCCTTCCGTTTTTCTTTTCCTTCTCCTCCTCCCCGCTATATGTATACCCCCACTGATACGTCTGCGTATGCGCGCAAGATTAATGGGCTGATATACTCCAGCGTAACGTCGACGCGCGCGCACGCTCGGCACAGCGACGCTACGCTAACAAACGCGCAGCACTCTATAGTCAGACGCGCGGCGCGACCGACGCGTCCGGCGTCCGTCAGCGCGCCCCGGCTGCAGCCGGCGCGAGATGCGTCATGCTGCATTCCACGCCGGCGACGTTACGCAGACTGCACTGCGTCTGCCTCTCTTCGTGAATAAGGGGCGCCGAGTCAGCTCAAATGCGCATGCGTAAAGGCGACGTAGTGCGTCGCGCAAGTGGGAGTATAGAGTGCTCTGTTTTCGCGCCAACGTAACGTGACGAACCTGACGTTGCCAACTCCCGCCGCCGCGGGCTGACGCGAACGCACGTCGGAGTATAGCAGAGCCTTTAGAAGCACTATCAAACGGCTCCGGCGCAGTGTCAGACGGACACTGCGCAACGGAGACGCACAGCTGGGCGCGCGCCGGCGCCAATGCGTCTGCCACGGCTATGACGTCGCTCTTCTGGTATGCGCAGACCAGCAAGGAGCGCGCGGCTGCGGCGGCTCCGGTGCGCCAGCTGTGCGCCTTGTGACGTCACTGCTCCTCGCGCATGCACAGCATGGCTCTCAGACTGCCATGCGAAACTGCTCCACCTCGGCCAGTGTAGCTAACGCTATAAAAATAGGCTCTGTAGGGAACTCCCGTCTGACAGGACTGGGGGTGCCTACAGAACGGTCGCATATTTTACGGGATGAATACTGCTGCAGAAAACTGGTTACAACTGCATTTTTGAAGGAAAAAAGTAATTGATTATCGGTAATCAATTACAAGAAAATGTAATTGAATTACCCGGAACGTTGGTTTCGAAAAAGTAATCGATTATATCACAAAATTACAAGGAAATGTAATTGATTACAAGTAATCGATTACATGTAACGCGTTACGTACAACTCTGTTCTAGATACATTGGGGAGTGAGGCTTGCTTTCTAGGGATGCCGCGCACGCGCAGACCATGACACTATTTTTGCACGGGCGCGCTTCTCTGGCGAGCGGCCGCCTGTCCGGCGTTCTGAGTTATTTTGTGAGCACCTGTAGACAGACATACATGCGGAAAATCACGACCATGGTGACGGCGGAAGTTCACCTTGAGTGTCGATATATAATTGCGCAATAAAAACTCAGTGCCCGTGTTTACAAAAACCTCTCATGCTGGAATTGTTCATAAGATGAACTTGTTGATAATTGCGACTATGGACGTATTATTATCGAAGGCGACCGGCCAATGGCGAAAAGCACTTACGAAAGAGACGTTTTGTGAACTCGGCCTCACTTTTCACAACTATGACAGCGTCCTAACGCTCGCGCGTGGTATACTAGTACAATACGCGTAAGGAGTCTTGGCGTCGGCAAAACTGCGGTCCTCCCCAGACAGCAAATAATGAAACTGGAATACGTATTAACAATACCCTGCGTGAAGATGAACTGTGACCTCATTCACAAAAACACCTCACGCTAAAATTGTTCGTACGAAAAATTCCAGCCAATCGTGATGCTATACGTATTATCAGCGAATGCTATAAGCCAAATGACAAAGAGAATGCATTTGCGAAAGAAAAGCTTTGTTCCAGCACCTGTTCGTCAATGGCCAAACATTAGCCACTAGCATTTTCTTGGCCATAACTATTATTAGGCACCTCTTCTAACTGCGCTAGCGTACGGACTCTATTGTGAACACGTGGGCTGCTGCTGTGTCCACTGTCGCAAAGAGTGTCACCGGATTGCGTGGCATTCCCAATATACCCACAAGCGGACAGGTGAAAAGTTACTCTATAACTGTAGGTATAGGTGCTCATACAAGCGGAGGACCGACACGTATAGTGGTAATCGGCAAGAATAACTTAGCAACAGAATAAGAAAAAAAAAAGCGCATATACATGACGAAACAGTTCTGTGTACAGCGAGGGCTTCTTGAGCGACCGAGAGAGTGAGATTGGTAGGGGAACAAAAGATGAGAAAAAGCATTGATTGGACCCTTTTGCAGGACAACGTAGGCATCTCCCAAGTGACGTTGTAGATCTCAGTTCAAGGTAATATAATTATTAAGGCTTAGCGTGGACAGCCTCACTTCAGCACCTGTTTTTTAGGACATGATCACCTAGACAAAATGATGCGAAAATACCAGTTAAGCACTCTTCATTCCAACACTCGCAAAAAAAATATATATAAGCTTCCAGGTCAAAAACACCATCTCGTTGTGGACCGGTTCTTGAGACAGTTCGCTGTCTGGTAGAGGAGAAAAATTCTATCGAGCCGAGGGCACCTCTGCATAAGGCTTTGTCTCATCGCCCCCATGCCTCATTCCGTAATCAGGAAAAAGACTCAGCACCCAGAGCCACACCTTCCTCTTGATTTAAGCCGACAGCGGTGTAGCCTACGCTGCATGCATCGGCCTTTCCTTTTTTTTTTCTCTTCTCACTTTCCCGTCCCAGCGGAGCACGGGGGACTCCTTCCGACGGCGACGAATAATTTTCGGTGCTGCAAGCCTGTTCCTTTCTTCAGCAAACCACCGACATTATGGCCGCCGCCTACCGCGCTCTGCTTTGCTTGCTCTTTGTTGTTCCCGCGGTGAGTGCCCAAGCAGATCCTGTATTATCCATGACTGGAGCCGGTACCAAGAACTTGATGGACGACGTGGAGCGGCTGCTCAACACAGTGGTGCGAAGCGCGATGCCGGTCATGTCCGACCTGATGGACAACAACAACGTGAGCACCGCCTGTACTGCAAGCTTCTTCAAGGCATTCCTGGCACTCAGGAGGCACGAGCCCTGGGTTATCAGAAGTGAGTGGTGGAGGCCGGGACACAGTGCGGCGGGCAAAGGCGAGAGGTGGTTGGACATGTAGAACGGCAACATTTTTTTTTTACTGCCGCCTTAGCGCTTAACAATAACAACACGACATGTGTTATTAGTTTCCCATACTTGCCGAACCTTGAGTCTTGAGTTGTGCTGACGCTACGGTGCTTGCTAAAACAAGAGATGGCGTGTCCAAGCAGCCATCATGAAACTCAAGGTCCTTTACTTGAGGAATAATATCCTGACCATTGGTTCTATCCTGCTGCTGTCATCGTAAACTTTCGGTAACCATAGGCAGAACTATTCATTCAGACGTTCGGTGGCGCTGTTACGTGAAGTGCCTTTCCGGTAAACTCCAAGAGTGCCACTCTTATCTCATAACTTAATTCCCTTTCATGTCCAAGGGGCATTCTGGGGGGAATTTTTCGTCTACCAATCGATAACTAGACGAAAAGCCATAGTGAGCGAGCGCATCATCTCTGTGTAGAACTTGCCGACTCATCGCACAAAATTTCATTGGGGTCCGTTGAGCACTTATCAGAACGAGGGAGATATATATATATATAGAGTAATGAAGAGTGAAAGGCTGGGAGGTTGACCAAGGACTTGCTCGGTAGGCTACCTCATGCAATGAAGAAAGTGGAAGCACAACAGAAGTCAATTGTCCGTTTTAATTGAAATAAGCAAACATTATGGTGAAAGAAAATGAAAGTTGAGACAGAGATAACTTACCGAAGGGGAAAGACAACCCTAAATGCTCCGCGTTAAGTGTGGGGCGCATTACCCGTTAAGCTGACGGCCGTACTCCGTATCCTTTTGATAGAGTCACTTACGGCCAAGATATATGTTGCTTTGGGCGGGCGCATTCCCGGTTTACAATTCTAAGGCTTAATCAATGTACGTACCCAACTGTACCTCTAAAACGGACGGTAGTACGATCGCCGTGGTACTGCTCAATTGTAGGGGCGTGCGAATACTGAAATCTTCGAATACGAATCGAATAGGAATAAGGCTAAAAACTGTCTTAGAACATCGAATCGAATATGAAATATGCGTGTATCGTTAAAACGTTGCGAAACAGCAAGTAACAATACCTTTTATTATTCTTTTAAAATAAATTAATGAAGCTGCATTTCATGACGCTCCAGCACATTGAAAATACTTCTGCTAATGGGCTAATTAGAAATTATCATGAAGAAAACTTAACTGCTTTATATGTTCAGAAAGTAAGCACCCTGCACGTGCCGTAACAACATATCTGAAAGCGGGAAAGACCTTCTCAGTTGTAAATATCAGGCAACAGGATGTTGTGTAATGTTTGCCCAGAGTCGTTTCGTTTTCCAAACATTTAAGTATTGTTTAGGTAACATTCTTCATTGTTATTTTATTGTATCTATTCATAGAACGCGCAAGTATAGAATAAGAAAGACGCAGAATAAAGCTGGATGAAAAAAAAAATCGGCCGCTTCCTCCCTGCGAACGTGAACTTCCAGCGAAGCTGTATCAAACACCACAAATGCTCATGAGGGGGGGCGGGGGTATTTTTTTTTGTTACTTTAGAGTAATGGTAGTGATCATCGCTTTGTGGTCGCTGTGGTGGGCCGTGATTGGTTCCGCGACCATTTTCAGCAAGACGAATTTGTTCCCTTCGTCGAGCACTGTATTCAAGCTGTTCTTCTGGTGCCTTTAATTTAGGTGGTCTAACCACGACAGTCTTGCAATGAACTGAATGAGCTGCTAGACAGGTCTCCCTTTTATATATGAAAGCGGGATACACACGCGGGGAGAAGGAAGGGCCGTTTGACGTCATTCGAAGCCCTCGTGTGAAGTTCAAAGCAGCTGCAACCTGATCTTTACAGGGAACGCGTGGGAGGGTGTTCCCATTGTTCACAGGCTCCTTATCATCAATCAAGCGGCTTTGATGCTTGTTTTGTGGTTTTCTTTATTCTTTGTGGTTTTCTGACTGCAAAAAAAAAAAAAGAAAATACGCCGTTTGCCTTCAATTGTTAAAGGGCCCCAAACTACCCATATTGATTGATTGAAATAACTAATGAGATCCTGCGGGACGCGCCCTAGCACGCCGTGGGCGACTCCCACGTCGGGACCGTCAGGCCAAGCCTGTCGGCCGCTTCGCGGGGCCGCTGGACAGCCCAAAGCTGGTCGGCCAGGAGCGGGCTGCTGATGGCCGCCTCCCACTACCCATATGTCCAAATTTAGTTGTGGCGCTGAAGTTGTGCACGAGTCTACAGCGAACGCCAGCGGAGTTGCACGCGTTTGCTCGTTTCGCGCTTTCCTTCGCTGCGCTGCGTTCGTCGGCTTCTCTGTGGACCTCTCAGAATGCACTTCCGCAGCGTCCGAGGTGAAAACTCAAGGAGCGACCGCATCTGTTAGCAGAGGAGCACGCCAGCGCCTGCGGTGAGTAGTGGGATTTGCCCAATTTCTGTGGCGCATGCGCGCTATAGAAGATTTGTGCTGACGCCACGAAATGTTCAGACCAACGGGAGGTATGCAGCTTGGCTGTAAAAATTCTAGCCAATTCCACACCGTGAAAGCCGCAGGACAGCGAAGCTGTTGCCCCATTCATTCGGTCCATTCAAGTCTCTTCTTTCGTTTTGTCCAGTCTCTTCGAGGTAATTTCTTTGTTTCTTCATTTAAGCTAAGTCAGGTCTTCGGTTGCAGTCGACGGCTCTGGTCAGCGTGGGTTACCCTAGACACTTCTCTCTTTCCACTAAGTCTGTTCCTGTCGCCCCCAGTCTACCTTCTGCAATTTCAGGGGCAAGAGCTTCGCTGTCCGACGGTTTTCACGGCAGGGCACTGGCTAGACCTTATTTCGCACTGCATAGCAATATTAGTATTAAAAAGCTGTGTTCATATTGAGTTGCTTGGTCTTGTCTTGATGCTGACCCGCAGGTCGCCGGATCGAATCCAGGCCGCGACAGCCGCATTTTCGATGCAGGCGAAAATGCTTAAGGCCCGTGTACTTAGATTTAGGTGCACGCTAAAGGGACACTAAAGAGCAAAACGATTTTTCTCGCATTAGTAAAGTAGTCTTCCGCGATACCAAAAACACCACGCTTTCTGCGCGAAGACGCTTAATAAGCGAGAAACCGCGCAAAAAGAAAATACAGGTGGCGACGCCACCTTGCAATTCCCGCACCATTTGCCGTGACGTCACATTTTTTTGACGGCGCCTGCTTGGGCCTACGTAGTTCCTAATCGGTTAAATCGAAGTAAATTGTCCTCTAAGGGGGCCAGAGACTTGACATAACGAGTTTGTGCAAATTTCGTCGAGCCAGTGGCGCCAAAATACGTTAAGTGCTCTTTGAAGTCTTTTACGTCACGAATTACAAAGTTCGGCGCGAAATGTAAAAATGAAACTTTGAACTTGGTTTTCTCCTCTAATAATAAATCTATGGTGGTGAAATAAACTACACAAGAGTTCTCCGAGCACACTTTATCAATATAAACCAATTCATTGTTTCTCTTTAGTGTACCTTTAAAGAACCCCAGACGGTCGAAATTTCAGGAGCCCCCTACTACGGCGTCTCTCATAATCATATCGTGGTTTTGGGAATTTAAACCCCAACAACTACCATTGGTCTTGTCTTGATACGCTCGGCGAACAACTGGAAAACGGAGCTACATCACGCGACCTCCCTTCCAGCCCACTCTTTGAATCACCCGTCTTACGTAAGCGTCATCACGTGACCCCCTTTCCCTCTCCTCTTTTAATCAGACCCCCTCCCTGCCGACGGCACAGAGTCTGCGTAAACAGCTTCGCTTTAAAGAAAAACCGCTCCTCTCGCATGCGGGAGTTAAGGCTCCTAATAGTAATTGCTGGATTTTTACATCCCAAAACCAAGATATGATTATGAGGGACCCCGTAGTGGTGCGCTCCGAAAATTTCGACCAGCTGGTGTTCTTTAACGTGCATCTAAATATAGGTACACGGGCGTCGAACATTTCTTCTCAATCGAAATGCGGCCTCCGTGGCCGGGATTCGATCCCGCAACCTTCGGGTCAGCAGTCGAGCAGCATAACCACTAGGCTACCGTGGCGGGTGGAGATAAGGCTCAGACGGGGAAAAATGTTAATGCTCGCGTCATGTGTATTTCTCAGTGATTACAGTAAAACATAACCAATTGCCGGGGATGCAGCGTAACTATATATATCCACTGAACGGTAGTATAGTATGCAGTATCCGCGATAGGGTTGCGTCGTACAGGCACGTTCACCGGCGACCGTCGTCTTGCTTTTCGTGCTTTGCGGTGCTTATCTGTAACCCATCGCCACACAATTCATAATTGTTGGGTTTTCACGTCCCAAAACCCCGATATGATGATGAGGGATGCCGTAGTGGAGGGCTCCGGAAATTTTGACCGCATGGGGTTCTTTAAAGGAGCCCTGCAACACTTTTTCAGCATAGTCAGAAAACACTCCCGATCAGTAGTCGAGGTTCCCGAGAACACGCAAGCCAAACATTATAGCGCAGAACGCGGCCTGGAATTTACAATAAATTCTCAAAGTCAGCTAAAAATCGCTTCTTCTTCTCTCGACAAATGATGCTATTTACTCAAAATCACTGCGTCGTTGACTCGATTTCCACGCCATTGGGTGATTTGAGTTACTGTGCCCGCGCGCGCGCGATCGCATTGAAAGCAAGCAGCGCGTTCGAAGAAAAAAAAAGTGCTGAAGGTCACGAGGCGTGCGTGACGTACCTTCTCCCCCGTGCCTTCCCTCCCTGCTTAGCTTCCAGCGCTTTCGTCGGGTCGAGAGAAGAGAGAAAGCAATTACAGCGTGCGACTAATCCTTGTAACTCCGCTTGTACTGGACGGATTCTAAAAATTTTCGCGGCGGTCGTTTCGTGAGGCAATAAGCTCCTTTAGTGAAGACATTCCACGACCACTTGAAAAAGTGCTGCAGGGCCCCTTTAAACGGGCACCTAAATATAAGTACACGGACCTCTAGCATTTCGCCTCCATCAAAATGCGGCCGCCGCGGCTGGTATTCGATCACGCGACCTTCGCGTCAGCACTCGAGCACCGTAACCACTACACCACAGCGGGAAGGCATCGCGACACGTACTGGAGCCGAAGTCAGAAACATTGATCGGCCTTTCTCTGTGCGCTTTCCGAACAGACGGAAGGTTTTTTGCATTGTGGCGTCGGCCACACTGCGAGTCAGGGGCGTAGCCAGAAATTTTTTTCCGGGGGGGGGGGGGGGGGGTTCAACCATACTTTATGTATGGTCGTGCGTGCGTTTGTATGTGTGCGCGTATATATACGCAAGCAAAACTGAAAAATTTCGGGGGGGGGGGTTGAACCCCCCAACCCCCCCCCTTGCCTACGCCCCTGCTGCGAGTTCAGTGACGCGGTTGATTTTTATGCGACAAATCGTGATCACGGTACGCGCTTACCGCTACGCTTAGCGGGTATTGGTTGAGTCACTACAACAGCGGATACATTGAGCTCTTTGGAGTCTCGGTTGGGGAGTCATCGGAATTAAGTTTTAACCGTGGTAGGTTAAAAACGGGTACGTATTAGTGACGCTTTACTGAAAAGATAAGAAGGCTCAATACTCGTAATTTGTGACTTGTTCGAATATTCACCTCTTTAAGCGCACAATCGGCCGTGGTCGAGAATTCGGGGAAATGCGAATATACATAATTTCAATAGAAAATGCTTCAAATTAAAAAAGCATTCGATTCGCATCCGAAATTTCGAATATTCGAACTCCGCTACTTCATACACACTCCAACGCAGAAGGTTTGGGTTCAGCACTCATCTACACGAAGTTATCTTTTCACCCGCTCTAAGTTCCCGTTACCTCAATGCTTCCACACTTAAATGAAACATAGCATTAAACTTCTCCAAGGGCATTTTTTTACTTGTTTATTCTTGCGTTTGTTACTCATCGTGGTCGCTCTTTTTGAATTCAAAGAGTAAGCATGGAACAGCTCTTCGCGCGTCGAAACCCTTTACCGCCCGCGCGCAAACGTCGGCGTCACGACGGTTGTTTGCCGTGGTTCCTAGATGGCGCCGCAATGCTGTAGTTGTGCGACATGCGAGGGCACAAAAGAGAATTGCAAGAAACATTTACAGATTAGCTGTTCATTGGAAGGAAGAAGGCTTTGCTAGGAATTGCATACCTGTGAAAAGGTACACAGTGCTAGCCGAGATCGAAATAGAGAGTTCAGTGACTGTGTTACAAATGACCTTAGCGAGTTCACGCTGTCGGGCCAGGCAACATCAATCGGAGACATAAATGCGCATATCGACAATCAAGACGGATATACTGATTACGACGGTTAGCTCGTGCAGGATCTATGCGAAGAACAAAACCTTATCGCAGTTAACAGAAAGTATGAATGCCACGCAAAGATAACATATCAGTGCAGAAATAAAGAGTTGTGTATCGACTATGCCTTGGTATCGGAAACAGTATACTAAATAATATTAATATCCGGTGTTTTACGTCCCAAAACCACGTTATGATTATGAGGGACACCGTAGTGTAGGGCTCCGGTAATTTCGACCATCTGGTGTTCTTTAATGTGCATTGAAATCGCACAGTACACGGGCCTCTACCATTTCGCCTCCACCGAAATGCGACCGCCGCAGCTGCGACCGAACCCGCGACCTTCGGGTCAGCAGCCGAGTACTGTAACCACTGATCCACCGTGGCGGGCTACTACATAAGAGACCAAATGATGATAGATGAAAACGGAACTGGTAGCTTGGGTAGCGATTACAAATGTATAATTTTGCACTTTGGGAGAAATGTTCGTGCCATACAGGAAGCAATGACTCCAGCATACTTAAAGTTAAATGAAGAGCAAGCAGCAGATTTCGTGGAAAACAGCGAAAAAAAAAATGGATACATTTCCAACAGCCTTCTGGGATTCCGAGGAAATAGAAAAGGCCGTGCATCGGCACAATCCGAGCTAAATAAATATTGGAGTGAGATAAGAAAACCACGCAAACGGCGAAAGAAAGAAACAAAGCAAGATATAGAATGGCGTAAGAAAGTGTCTAGGAATATAAAGGAGCTGAAAAGCTCGGATTACAAGAAGAGGTAACGCTTAGGGAGGGTTGCCGCTGGGTCGATTGGAAAAGGAGCCAGAACTCACACTAAAAGTAGCCAAAGTAGCCATGCCATTTGATTTTATCGCCAAATTTGTAGCCAAATAGAGCAGACGTGGTATTATGAGTAGCTTGTTTATTATTCAACGATAGATAATAACATTTTGAATAAGCAATACCGGAGAAATAAGAGCACAATCTTTTTCCGCTTGCTCGGTCTTCAAGCCACAGATCAGTTGCAAAGAAAGGAATAAATTATAATAAATTCAGTGAGGCTGCATGTAGCTTATGTAGAATCGACAGAGTTATACTCAATAACACATTGAACAACTCAACACATTGTCATGAAATTTCAGGATATTCACTTAACAAGAACCGCAGGGGTGCATTTTTCGGAGGCGCTGGGTTAAATTGAAAAGGTTGGCTGGTCAGCAAAAGACGTGTACAGTAGGGGTGGGCAGAAAATACGGATGAGCTTGGCAAAACAGAAGTGATGACAGGGCGTAGATAACAGTACACCATAAAAACAGGAGCTTCTATGAAAAAAAAAAAAGCTTGCACTGGGGCGCGAAAGGATGGGGCTCAGCAGAGCTGGTCGGCACTCGGCTGGTCCTAGCTTGACTAGGTACAGGTGTATTCACACCCTGATGCACGAAGTGTTCACGTGATCACATTGTAAATCATGAGTATTGGACAGGTATCGATCGGGTTCGGTTGGGTGTCTATGTTTCTTCTATTTCTTTCCTTCTCCCGTTTTCTCTCCCTCTTTCAATCTTTTTTTATATTTCTTGCTTCTCTTTCTCTCTCTCTATTTCTTTCCCTTTCTTTGTTTCTCTCTCTTTCTCCCTTTGTTTCTCTTTCTGTCTTGATCTCTTTTTGTGTCTGTTTCTTTTCATCTCTTTCTCTCTCTGTCTATTTCTTTCTCTGTCTTTCTATCTGTTTTTCTCTTGCTTCCCTTTCTTTCTCGTTCTTTCTATGTATTTCTCTCTCCTTTTCTTTCTCTCTTTCTCTTTACTCGTTCTCTCGCCCATCCGAGGACAGGAAGAAAGAGCGTCAATACTACAGGTTTGGAATGGTTATGTCAATATTGTACGGTAAAGCGAGACTGCATACGCTGGAGAGCTTCCTGCAAGGAAAGGTTGTACTTTCGGAGAGGTAACGCACTATAGCTTAGACAAGAGCGATGGATATACAAAACGTGGTTTATACAAGGAGCTGTTTTTTTTTTACTTTTTACTTGCAAGGTGAACAGTGCGCAAAGATATTGGACTGCCTATGTACCGACTAGCCCAAGCCCTCACCGTGTTTCAAGCAAATGCAGATTTCTTACAAAAAAGCTCTGACCGCAAGGCATCTGTCTTCTTTGCTGAAATCTACGTCGAGGCGAAAATACTTTGCCGCTGCTAAAACTACTCTGAGAAGAGTAATTACCAAATAACTCGTTAATTAACTTTTCATTATCAACTTGAGGGCTGTTGCCTTCATGGAAAAGTTGGCGTCACAATGTATGACATCCTATTTTTTTATAAATAAAAGAACGCACGTAATTTGAGGCGTCCATATTATCAATTCCAGGCCCCGAACCAGGCAGAAACTCACAGGGTCCTTTATGCATTCGCGTAAGACGACTCGATGGGCGGCCGCGCCACGGTGGTCTAGCGGTTAAGGCGCTCGACTGCTGTCCGGAAGGTCGTAGGATCGAATCCCGGCCGCGGCGGCTGCATTTTCGATGGAGGCGAAAATGTTTGAGGCCCGTGTACTTAGATTTAGGTGCACGTTAAAAACCCAGGTGGTCGAAATTTCCGGAGCACTACACTACGGCGTCTCTCATAATCATATCGTGGTTTTGGGACGTTAAACCCCAGATATTATTATTATTCGAAGGGGAAAGCCATGTGTTTTTTTTTTCTCAGTCGATGTATTGATCCTTCCACGCCCCCTCCGATAGCTTTCTGCAAAGTGGTTTTGCATCGCCTCCAGGATCGGAGGCATTGCAACCTTTCTGCACCTCACCTGTTTTTGCCCTGCCTGCGTGATTGGCCCACCTCTGACAAAGCGACAATGTCACGTGATGACATCATCATGTGACGCCACGCTATGTGACATTATGACGGCGTCACACATTTTAGCGATCTGCGACTTCATGATGACGTCATGTGGTGAAGTCACCGCGTCACTGATGATTTTTTTGCATCACTTGTGTTGACGCCGCCGTCGCGGACGCCGACGTCGTCGGTCAGTTTCCACGTTTGATGAGGCATCTAAGGCTTTCGCCTTAACATCGAAATCGAGCGCGCCGGCAGCGCAGGAAAGGCGGCCGCTCTGTTCCGTCAGGTGGAAACGCCTCTTGATGATGAAGGGACGAAATTTGAATGAAGGTGCGTCGCAGCAGTATTGTGCTGCGACGCGACAAACGAAAACTGCAAGTCGTCTGACTTGCACAAGTGGACTGTTTATTTGTTGCATGTGATGCGTGGCTCTCATCTGTTTCTCTCTTAACTATAAACGGGCTCAAAGCTCCCCTTCACCGGTCGCACTGTCTGCAATAAAAAACGCAGCAATGTATTCCCATTAATATTGCGCTGTACAACGAGGAAAAAAATAAAATGTGGAAAGGGTGGTGTTTTTGGCACAGCTCGAGATAAACAGATAAGCACCAAACATCGCATGCAAAAGGTAAACCATGAACTGGTGCAAGTCCTAGTTTGACTTGCCTGCTCCGTGCTAGTACACTGCCGCGCTGCGCCTTCAATCAAATTTCCTCACTAATCGTCACGGGGAATTTCCGTCCGACGTAACAGAACGGCAGCACTTTCTGCGCACCCTGCGGGCTCGGGTCCTTGAAATTAGATGATCAATATCTCAAGCTACGTACAATTTTTTCGAGTTCTAAAAAATAAGTTGTGGCGCCCTACAACGTTTCCACACAGACAACAGCCGTACTAATTAAAACTCTAATTATCAAATTCTGCTAAATTAGTCCTCTCAACGTAACTTTTTGCTGCGGCAAAGTATTTCGACCTCGACGTACGGCCTGTCTGTGGAGACGACATGTACTTTACTATCAGAGATATTTTATAAACAAATCTGTACTTTATACATACACAGTGTTTTTTTTTATAGAAAATACAGATTTTTATAGAAATTCTATGAGAGCCACGCTCGTTTTCGCGCACGTACTTAATGCCGAAGCGGAAATGCTTTGCCACAACTAAAATTACATTGACGAGAATAATTAACAAAAACTCGTTAATTAACTTATAATTATTCACTTGAGGGCAGGTGTTTATATTAGAAAGTTGTATTGCGCGCCAATTTATGGCACACCGATTTTTTAGAAATCAGGAAAGTTGCACGTAATTCGAGATATTCGTCATGGAATTTTAAGGGCGAAAACAAAACTGATCGTGCCCGGCGCACAGAAACCACGGCCTCTCTGTTACGTCAGACCGGAACTACCTGTGACAAGGAAGTGACGAAATTTGCATGAAGGCGCGTCGCGCCAGTGCCTTTTCGTGAAAAGCGGCAAGTCATCTCGTGTGCTCCAGCGGATCGCCTTACCTTTGCGTGTCGTGTTTGGTGCTGATCTTTTTCTTTCGAGCTGCCTGCAAGAAAACCGCAATATCAACTTTTCTTTCTCTGTGAAGCATAAAACTCTGGGGCAGCCACTGCGTCGCCTCTTCTTGCAGACAGGCGAAGTAGTTTTTCGTTCTTGTCTATAGTTTAAGAAAGAAACAGATTAGCACCACACATCGCACGCAAACATTACGCTATCTACTCGTGTATTTCAGAAGGCTTGCCGATTTTCCTGGCCATACCCTGCTTCGGTGCGCTTTGATTCACATTTCATGACTTCCTTGTCATGGGTCGTTCCCGTCTGACGTAACAGATCGAAACTGATCGCACTCCGGCCGCGATCAGTTTTGATTTCGCCCATAAAATTTGATTATGAATAGCTCGAATTACGTGCAACTGTCCGGATTTCTAAAAAATGGGTATGCCGTAACTTGGCACGCACTACCACTTTGGAATATAAACAACTGCCCTCAAGTGAACAATTAAAAAGTGAATTCACGAGTTTTGTTAATTAGTCTCTTCTATGTCATTTTAGATGCGGCAAAGTATGTCCGCCTTGGCATAGAGTACGTGTGCGAAAACGACTGGAGCGTAACTGTCATAGAATTTTTGCTTGTGTAAAGAAAGCATTTTCCATATCTCCTAAATGGACAATTTCTGAAGGGGATTTGGCGTCAGGATTCGAGAAACATATCCATACTGATGTCCAGAATGATTAAAGTCTTCAAGTCCGGACGCCTATTTTGAAATATATAGAATTTTTTCCGTGGTTATGTGCCAACACGTGGCATGGGATGCTTCACGAAAAAAAAAAGAAGAGAATGCTTGAGACCAGTCCCGTCTCTGTAGCTTACCCGAACAAAGCGTTATTGATCGCAATAGGGGATAGCGCCTACCATTTAGCAAAGTCACAAACGTTTTATTCCTTGTGAAGCCGCGGGTGGCTAGCGAAACGTCCACGGGCCGCGTGTTTGAGAAATCTGTGCTGGAGAATCGGGCTTCGGTGCTAGAGGCCCCGAGTTTAATTTACGCCACCGAAACGCATTTATGAACATTTGTATTTACGTTTGTTTGGTGTAGTACATACTCAATACTCTGACGCCAGTCAAGTGTGTGTGTGTGTGTGTGTGTGTGTGTGTGTGTGTGTGTGTGTGTGTGTGTGTGTGTGTGTGTGTGTGTGTGTGTGTGTGTGTGTGTGTGTGTGTGTGTGTGTGTGTGTGTGTGTGTGTGTGTGTGTGTGTGTGTGACATCACTCGCAGTTAGATACCTCATCGGTGTGTTGGTAGGTTGGCAGCTTCATTAAATTCGTCGTAATACGGGGAGGTAGAAGAGAATTCGAAAGAGGGAAAAAGAAACACAGTGTAATTCGGTACACCTCTGTCGGGCCCGTGCAAAGTTATGCACCAGCTGTGAGGCTAGCCAGGTGTGTCCGTTGCGCACATTCGGGCTTGGATGAGAATGGTCGCTGTTGCGCCTCCTGCCTTGCTTCTATTGTCATCAGGTAAATAATGGTAGTGACTGGCTGACGGGGTGGTCTGTGTCCGGTTGCTGATTTGAATCTGAGAATGAAAGATTAAATACTCCGGATGGTTACGCCGTGGCCGCAAGAATAGAGCGGAAGAATGACGTTTCATGAATGAGAATGTTTTTTCTTTTTGTTAGGGGGGGGGGGGGGGCACGAGGGCTGCGAATCTTATAAACGAGAGTGGGGGACTCTCGGATTCACCATCGTTATCAAATAATGTGTCGAACGCAATACAGTAACACGCGGAAGAAAATTCTGTAATAAACGTGATGGCAGTGGGCCCCACCCGTCTTATCATATTACATACGTAATTATCTTGCCAACGTACATTACGCATTATTCCGTATATTACACGTTATACCTTGAATACGTTAATCGTGAAAGTCCGAATTTCCTGCGCTCAGAGCTATGATTCGTTAATTGCTCCACGAGACCACGTACCTGACAATACCATCCATATTTGAGAGTGACGCACCTGGACAGTCCAAAATTGTTCAAGAATCGCAGCAGCAGGACTTCGCTGCGTAGTTCGCAAGTAGTTTGCTACGTTTGAGCCAGTCGCCCCACTAGCTTTTTTTTTTTCTGTGAATAGTTTGTCGCCTCAGAGCCTTATGCAAAATAAGGAAGCCTAAGCCATAACAGAACGGGAGAGGGGCAATTACTACGTGTAGCCTATTCACAGTGACGATCGTTGTGCGGCTGGCCGTTTCAAAATATCCTAGAATGCCTACTGCAAGTGCAGTTGTTAAGTGCCCATTACGGCATAATTTTTCCCTTTGCGAATCAGCGAAGAGCTCGCTACGCATTCGTAAGGCAACACGCCAACCTACGCAGCTGCTTGCTTTGTTGATGCTTTTGCGGCTGATGATGATTAAATATGTCTGAGCGCTTTGCAATGGTTGGGCCTTTAAACCACCCACTCGTTGCGCAATTCAGATATTTTGACGCCTGGCGCGATTCTACGCTTCTACCACGCAATATTATACGCGTTAACGAGACTCCTTCCACTACGTGACATTAATATAGTGTTTTTTTCCGAAGCAGTTTCAAGCTCGACAAGGTCTGTCTTTCGAGAAAAAGCAGCTAATGTGCGTAGTGTTGCTGAGGCTTTTGACCCGGTTCCGAAGTGCCTTGGACTTCTAGACGCCTGTGTTTGTTTATCGGACTTTTGAAGATTCCTTGGACTGTTTAAAATTGTGTGTTTTGTGCACGTGCGCATGTGAGTGTAATTCTGAAGTGACGAATTCTATTGGAATAGACGACAAGATTTGATGACATTATTCCCATGATTTAAATAGCATAGCTCTGTGGTAAAATACCTGCTTGCCACGCAGATGGCCTGGGTTCGATTCTCACTTGAGCCGAAGATTTTTATTAATTACTTTATTTGCATGTTCCTCGATTTTTCGGTCACGGACAAGATGATGATCTTTCGCTTACAACCAACGACACCGACGTCGACGTAGGAATTTCTGCGAAATGAACTCTTTAACGCTCGCGCGTTAACATATATGGAGGATTTAACAGCAGAACTGTTCTACACATTAGGTTTGACTTATCACGTAATGGCGCACATTTTTGTCTCAAAGCGTCCAGCGTTAGGTACCACGGGGACACTTGCGTGTGGGTTCGCGAAGCGAGGAGAACATCTTTGTTGTTCTGGCGTTCAAAGCACCAACATGCTGAAAATGCGAAGCATGCCCTTGATGGAAAGGAGATCTCAGGTAGGAGATGGTGTCCTCCGGCTATTTGGTTTATGGCAGCTGCAGCTTATCCAGGCGACTGCCGAGGCAACGCGTATTTACCGCAGACACTTTCCTCGACGTGTATAAAAAAGCGGTACGTCCTTCTCTTCTTGCGTTTGCTTTTACTCCTCTCCAAGAAATCTCAACATTCTGTCTTTTCCGTCCTTATATAGCGGGACACCGCACCTCCTCGCACGTACCTTTCATGATTCAAACATGCGCTTACGCAGTGTGTGTCGTCGGGCCACACATGGGGGCCTTACAGACAGCTTACACAGTCAGCCTTGGTATGATGTGGTCATATCAACTGACGTGGTATATCAACACCTTGTGTGGAACTCCTAAACATGCGTGCATGTACCAGAATAGAGAGACTCGGAGCTCCCTTTACAGCCGAAATCGTTTGCTGTAGAGCCGACACCAGACGTTACGCGAGCAAGGAATGATTGACAGCCCCTCATTATTGACATGGCGGCTCGTTAGGGCGTCAAACGCTGCGAGTAGAAAGCGCAGATTCATTGGTGTACGACGCGTTGCCTAAGTGTAGTGTATGCTCCTACATGCACACGGGCTGCATACGATCGTAGCCGAGGCTCAATGGCTCGACTTACTTGCGACTACGAGAGATAAGTACCATGCTCCTATCCAGATGAAAGGAGAGACTACGCGTCAAGCAGTTGGGTGTATTGGCACGATGACGTTGATACGTCTGACGCATTTTATGTTCCAGTGATATCCACGGGAAGCACCGACAATTACAAAGGGGAAAAAAAAGCAAGAATTATCCTTCACAGGGTCCCTGTTTTAGGAAATATCGATGGGGGCTCATATAGCCGCGCTAAGTTGAAACGAATAGCCGTTTCGATATCGCGCACAGCCGATAATGAGCATCAGAAATATAATTTGACGAGCAGATAAGGCAGTCACTTTCCATGTAGTGAAGCATGATCAACGTCCTGAACTACGAGCATACCCAGCGGATAACTCGATCCACTGGTTTGTTGCTGATGTTCACGTCCCCCCCAAAAAATGTTCGCCATTTTGCTTATCTAGAGCGCTCAATTTTTTTTCGGAAGTCTGCGCGCCGCTGCAGGTGAACCTTTTGAATTGAAAGGCAGAACAAAAGCAGTCACTCAGGGGTGCCGATGCAGCGCGAATCAGCAATGCGTGCTTGTTCGGTGAGGTCCAGTTATGATTCGTTTTCGGCGAGCTCCGTCACTCTTGCCTACTTAAACGCTAGGGCAGATAGCCGAACTTTTGTCAATACTTGTCTGAAGAAAAGGCTACATGGAAATAATGTTTTATTTTGCTCAGTTTAGTCGGTGGTATGGCCGGCGTATACGACGCATGTTGCATATCAGCATGACTGCACGTACACGGACAATCCAGCACGTGAAACGCTCTTTGCCCTACGAGTCGGTGCGTGCCTTTTTATTTCTTCCAGTGATTTAGAAATGGGGACCGGGTATAAGCACATAGGAGTGACAAAAACACCTCTCTGCGGATATTCTACAACCACAACTACGAAAACAAGGATATCGTCGGTGCTGTATTGGCAGGTAATACGAATTTCGGACTCAATAGCACGACGCGATTGACCACCCGCTTGTTTACGATACGCCTTCTTTCCTCTTTCCGGCTGCAGCCTTGGCACACAGGCACCATCTTTTCTTTGTCTACCTCATCTTTTCGTTCCATCCCTGTATGCTTCGCGCATGAACTCATATTTCGCGCATGAACTCAACTTGTCGATCTCGAATTGAGTAAACCGTAAACAAGGGAGAGACAACCGCATTCCTATCATACCCAGTGTAACTGGCCTGAGCCGCTTGAAGAACGAGGAAAAATAACGTGCCATTCTCGCAGTATTGCACAGGCAGCTCTCATGTATACAGTCATTCATTTACCTTTGATAAAAGCGAACGCGGAATCGTAGAGGAATCGTCGGGACCAGTACTCACAGAAAGCTCCTAACGCTGGAATTATCCGGGAAACAGAGAAATTACGGCCGGTACTAATGGTGGGCTTATTATTTGTGAACGCGACCGGCCCGAGACAAAGAGCAGTTAGGATAGAAAAAGATTGGTGAATTAGGCCGCTGGGTCGTCAGTGGCCGCATTATGACAATATTTTCTTAATATTATCCGCATGAAAGCATTGTAGCTACAAACCGCCGCCCTCTATTGTTCGACCAATGAGCTGTTGAGTGCGCGTAGCTTATGTAAAAATAATGAAATTGCTGTAGTTAACTTTCTTTCTTAATGGTACAGAGCAGGGGCGTAGCCAAGGGGGGGGGGGTTGGGGGGGCTCAACCCCCCCCCCCCCCCGAAATTTTTCAATTTTGCTTGCGTATATATATACGCACACATACAAACGCACGCACGAACATACATAAAGTACGGTTGAACCCTCCCCGAAAAAAATTTCTGGCTACGCCCCTGGTACAGAGGACAGAGGTACACCTGTCTAGAACACCGGAACGGCGCTCTCCAGACTACACAAGCGACGTTTGCCCGTAACTCCTGGTTTGAAAAAGTCCAAATTTTAACGTGCATGGCCAGTAAGGATGAATGCTAAAGTTTCGGGTATCTCAAACTACTTGTTATCGGTGAACACGCCGCGGGAGCGTGCTGGAACGTGTCGGAGCGTTCGAGTGTTCTAGACGAGTGTGTTGACCTCAGTCCCTGTGGCACCGCTGTAGCGGGATTAACTGGAAGGCAGATTATGCCAAATGAGGGTGAATTTTGATGAAAAGCAAACAACGAAAGAACAAATAGTTATCGCCATCACTGGGAAAATTCACAGTAGTCCGCAATATGTTGAAATTGATGGAGCTTAACCCACCCGAAGAAAAAAGATGACAGTTTCATTGAATTCGTTAGCAACAAATTGTAATGTTATACGAAGTAAGACTAACAGCTAACTTTTCTGGATCCGATCTCGTGTAACTCAACAAAACGCTGGTTTAAGGGAATAAGGCCGCTCCAGGGACCGAAGGGGTTTTCGTGCCGTCAGTCCTCTGAACGCGAAGTAAGCGTTGAAAGCACCGCAAGTTCACGAGCCCTCTCCTGATGCCTGCTGAGATAGCACCTTTCGAGCGACGCAGCTCCCTTCCCCCCCCCCCTGGCGTCCCTTCATGCTCCTTACGAAAGACGGGCGGGGCGTTTCCTCTCTGCTTGAAGAGTGATCGACGGCAGGGCCAGCACGTGGGGTGATACTATCGCATGCGCCGTCCGCGCGACCAAGACGCCCGGCTCGCTTCATCTCCGCTTCAGCCGCGTTCGTCGCCAGCGCTCGCGAGGTTTTACTCGCGGGTAGAACATACGATGCGCGGGGTGATGTTATCAATTTGGACTTTATACGGAAACAGACGGCGACGGCGAAAACCCGTGTCCGAGTGTCCATACAATTACTAGTTACGAGAGAAATGAAGTTACGAACTTAAAACAATGTCAATTCGGCCCCAGAAACCAAAATGACGACGCTTTTCATTCTGAAGCGCTATTTTTCATTACCGGCCACCTTCGATAATATGTCGGACCACTTTAGCAAATGCTGGCGTTGAACATATTATTACCGAAGGCGGCCGGCCATTTCTAAACAATGCCCACGAGCAAAAACTTTTGTGAATTTTGCGACAAAGAATGAGCGAAGGAGACAAGACGATAGCAAACAGACAGGAGAGAACCCTGAGTATTTGCTATCGTCTTGTCACCTTCGCTCATTCTAAGTCGTTCTAATTCATGAAAACTTATGCAACACCGATTCGCCCAAACGGCCGCCCGGTTCTCTTCTGTTCTAACTGGCTTACTCTGGAGAGGTTAATGCTTATATCACCTCGTCTACTCCATTTCTAGAAGTTATTTTGGGGGTGTAATTGTTGGTGCAAATACGCCTGTGCAAAGAACCGTTGTTGCGATCTCAGGGGAAATGCTTTGTACACTTATTTTCGCCATAAAGGGATCGGGAATTTTGATTCCTGCACCACTGTGTACCTTTTGTTTGGTATCGCTGATCAATTCACCAATTGCTAGACGCTAGGGAGATGCGTCCCACTGCAACACCGTTGGAATTTCGAGTTATTATATTGTTAAACTGACAACAGTAAGTAGTCTACCTGCTTATATGCCGGGTGTTTTTTTAGACACTACATATTTTTAATAAAAATTCTATGACAATCAAGCTCCTGTCGTTTTCGCACAGGAACTCTATGTCGAGGCGGACATACTTTTCCCGCAGCTAAAATGAGGTCGACGCAACTAGTTAACGAAAATTCGTTAATTAACTTTTTAATAATTGACTTGAAGGCAAGTGTTTATATTACAAAGTTGTAGTGCGTGCGAATTTATGACATACTTGTTTTTTAGAAATCATAGAAGTTGCACGTAGTTCGAGATATTCGTCATCGAATTTCAAGGGCGAAATCGAAACTGATCAAGCCTGGAGCGCACAAAGTGCGGCGGAGCACTGATGAAAGTTGAATGAAGTCGCGCCAAAGCAGAATCTGGTCAAAAAGTCACAGTTTCGCCGCAAGGGCGAAGCAATGAATGCGATAGCAAGAAATTGGAATGTCACACGAAGAACGACAAGCAGCTCGATATTTGCAGCGCGCCGCTGAAGCACAAAGAAGGACGCCCAAAATGAACGCACAGGTATACACAGGACAAGCGTGAACTAACAACTGTCAGAGTTGTTACGTCTTTGTGCTTGAGCAACACGCTGCAAGTGTCAACAATGTTTGTTCGTTTGTTTGTACAAAATTATGGCACATATCCACTCTGGGGGATATTGGCTAAGACTGCGTGTCGACAACGCAGAATCAGACGCTCTTAAATATTTATTTTTCTTTTAAAATGCGGCGCGTGGAGTGACCCCTCCGCGTCTCCTGCCACACGGGGGCGTTTGACGCAAGGTGTGCCTAAAGTCACTGGAACGGGAAAAGTACCGCGTTCCTTTTCTCTTCGCCGCCGCGCCCTTTCGGTGGCTTCGCCACATAAATGGTCCAGCTCGCTCGCCTCGCTAGTGTATCCCGGCCGCAGACGCACGGCGCTTTGGAGGGCGATTGTTTTTATAGGCTCAGGAAAGCGTGCAGGAACATTACGACATCCCGTATCGTTTTGAGACTTCATCGAAAGCCCATCGAGGCATCGAAGAATGCCCGGGTGCTGCGCTTTTGGGTGCAGCAACCGGCGGGAAACGGGCAAGGCCCTCTTTGCCATTCTCAGCGGGAAAAAGGATCCCAAACGACGGGCTGTGTGGCTGCACAGAATAAGGCGGGAAAAATTTGTTCCCACGACTGATACCTGCCTTTGTGAGGTAAGCGCTTCATTGAGAATTCGCAAATGTTGTTTCGGGGATTGTTTGCGCCTACCAGGGGCGTAGCCAAGGGGGGGGTTGGGGGGGTTCAACCCCCCCCCCCCGAAATTTTTCAGTTTTGCTTGCGTATATATACACGCACACATACAAACGCACGCACGAAGATATATAAAGTATGGTTGAACCCCCCCCCCCCCCCCCCGAAAAAAATTGCTGGCTACGCCCCTGGCGCCTACCCTGCACTAGTGCAGCTTGTTTCGCGTGGTTGTCGCAGGAGGTTCATGCAGAATAACATTGCCGGGCGGCTCTTTATTATGTTTGGCGTAAAATTGACGCCTTTTGGCTCGCATATAATGATCAGTGCGCCATGAAAACGGACTCCTACAGATTGGTACTGCCTGACGTATGACGAACACAAATAACAGGTGGTAGCATGAAAATAATGGCTGACGCTCTCGCGGCCGGTTCGCTTGCTTGATATGCACCAAAATCGGTATTGCGTGACGTGACTGTATGACGAACATAAATACCCTGCGGTAACATGAAAATAATGGTATGCATGTCATGTAAGGCATGATTTACATGCCATGCTCATGATGCTCTCGCGGCCGGTTCGCTTGCTTGATATGCACCAAAATCGGTATTGCGTGACGTGACCGTAATGCGAACGTAAATAACATTATATGGCTCACATATAATGATCAGTGCGCCATGAAAACGGACTCCTACAGACTGGTACTGCCTGACGTATGACGAACACAAATAACAGGTGGTAGCATGAAAATAATGGCTGACGCTCTCGCGGCCGGTTCGCTTGCTTGATATGCACCAAAATCGGTATTGCGTGACGTGACTGTATGACGAACATAAATACCCTGAGGTAACATGAAAATAATGGTATGCATGTCATGTAAGGCATGATTTACATGCCATGCTCATGATGCTCTCGCGGCCGGTTCGCTTGCTTGATATGCACCAAAATCGGTATTGCGTGACGTGACCGTAATGCGAACGTAAATAACAGGCGGTAACATGAAAATAATGGCACGCATGTCATGCAAGTCATGATTTACATACCATGCTCATGATGCTGTCGCGGCCGGTTCGCTTGTTTGATATGCACCAAAATCGGTACTGCGTTACGTGACTGTATGACGAACATAAATACCCTGCGGTAACTTGAAAGTAATGGTACGCATGTCATGTAAGGCATGATTTACATGCCATGCTCATGATGCTCTCGCGGCCGGTTCGTTTGTTTGATATGCACCAAAATCGGTATTGCGTGACGTGACTGTATGACAAACATAAATACCGTGCGGTAACACGAAAATAATGGTACGCATGTCATGTAAGATCAAGTTCACTATGCAATGCATGTTTGACATGCATGCATGTCGAGTCACAATGCGAATGAAACGTACGTATATTCTGGTATATACAACGCATGACCTGTTCGTCAATTTATGTTCGTCACGCACCCATGTCAAGCCATACCAAATTTTCTATACATCCAGTTAACAAAACGACCGGAAGCGCGCCAAGACAGTGTAATGCAAATGGTGCCGTAAATGTCGTGCATGTTATCATTTTCATGCTACCACCTGTCATTCATGTTCGTCATACAGTCAGGGCGCGCAATACCAATCTTGGTATATATCAAACTAACGAAATGGCCGCGAGCATAGCGTGCCATCCAAGTCATGCCATACAGACACAAAAGTCATGGTTTTCACGTTACCACTTGTCATTCGTGTTCGTCATACAGTCACCTCACGCTATACCAATTTGGGTACATTTCAAGCTAGCGAACTGCCCGCCATCGCAGCATGAGCGTGGCAAGTAAGTCATGCCGTACATGACATGGAAGTCATGATTTTCATGTTACCACCTATCACTAACGTTCGTCATACAGAAATAGCTCGTCATAAAAATTTTGGTATATATGCATTTCATTAAACGACTGCGAGCGCCCCGAGACCATGTCATGTAAATCATGTTTTACATGGCATGTCTCTCATGGTTTGCACGTTATAACCAGTCACTTATGTTCGTCATACACTGTTGTCACGTACGCCTTACCAATTTTGTTGTGCATCAAGCTATCGAAGCGACCGCGAGCGCACCATAAGCATGGCATGCATGTCAATATTTTCATGTTATCACCTGTAATTTATATTCGTCATACAGTCATGTTATGCCATACCAAATTTGGTGTACATTCCATTAACTAAGCAGCCAGGACAGCACAAAGTCGGGGGCGGCTAGATAGATAGATAGATAGATAGATAGATAGATAGATAGATAGATAGATAGATAGATAGATAGATAGATAGATAGATAGATAGATAGATAGATAGATACGTACAAAGTCGCAGAAATTCGCTAAGAAATGCTTCGCATTTAATAAATGCAGACAGCCGAGCGCTTAAACGCTGCGCAGTTCGCATTTCTTTATCGCGTTAGTACGCGTGCGTGCGCATGTAGGCAAGTGAAAACTGCCGCTATTTCTTTCCTAATCAGTCAGAGAACAACGGTATGCTTCATTCGGGGCTGCAAAAGCGCACGCAATGCGTAAAACATGCGTTACTCCACGTGAAATCAGCACCGTACCGCCGCCGCTTCGGCCGCGCTGGACCAAATATGGCGGCGCGCAGGATGGTCGCGGTACTTTTCCCGTTCCAGTGACTTTAGGTGTGCCTAGAGTCACTGTATATGCTACCTTTAGGTAGCAGAGTTGCGCATAGGTCCGGCTAGCAACCACAGTATTGCGGTGAAGTCGCACTTCGTTCTTGCAGGCGACATGCCTACCGTGTCGCCGATTAACCTGTCTGGCGTGTCGAAGACCGACGATAAACATTGGCTGTCGATTGCTAGTGTTAATTCAGCTCGCTGCAGCGGCGGCGTCGAGAAATAAACAAGTTGGCCCAAGCGGCAGCTTCTCCGCAATGCATGGTTGCTAGCGGCGTTGGAAGACAGATGCGCAACTCTGCTACCTAAAGGTAGCATATACAGTAACTCTAGGTGTGCCTAAAGGTGTGCCCGGTGTTTTTTTTTTTTCGTTCCACATCACGAGTGGGTACAGAAAGGGGCCACTTTGTCGTGCGCGTCAAACTGAAAGAAATTGTGGGAACGTTGCGTGGTAGAAAACCCGCTCAAGCTCCTCCGAGATCTGACTACCACCAGCAGTAAGTGGTGAACATAAATAGCTCACCGTTAGTCCACCGGTGCATACATGAGATGTGGGTGAGTTGTTTATGCTTTATGCATTTATGCTTTCCAGACAAAGAAAATGTTGATATTGCGGTTTTCTTGTGCACAGGTCGAGACAGATAAGCACCGAATACTACGCGCAAAAGTAAGGCGATGGGCGGGCATAAGTGAGACGACTTGCAGCTTTTCACAAAAACATACGGCCGCGGCACGCCGTCATTCAAATTTCGTCCCTCCCATATGATGGGTAGTTCCGGTATGATGTAGCACAACGGTCGCGCTTTGCGCGCCTTGCGCGATCAGTTTCGATTTCGCCCATGGCATTCGATGACGAATATTTAACTAGATTCAACTTTTGGGATTTCTAAAAAATAGGAATGGTATAAGCTGGCACGCATTACAACTTCGTAGTATAAACACCTGGCCTCAAGTGAATAATTAAAAAGTTAATTAACAAGTTCTTGTTAATTAGTCAACACAGTGTCATTTTAACTGTGGCAAAGTATTTCCGCCTCGACGTGGAGTTTGTGCGTGAAAACGACAGGAGCTTTACTATCATAGGTTTTTTTAATAAAAAAAAATTGTAGTGTCAAAGAAAAAAAACATCCCGTATATGCTCTTGTGTTATCTTTGCTTTTTGCCGTCGATCGATAGTCGCGTTATTATGTCTGTGCGTGGCACATACACCGTGACATTAACATGGTGACGATCATAATCGAGGTGGCGACTACGAGTCACCTAGAGTGCATATCTTAAAGCAAAAAGGCACACTGCGGGAACAAGGACATAAGAAGGGAGGAACCGAGGACACAAAGCGCACACTCGCAACTGAAGGTTTATTGCAAGAGCAACTGAAGGTTTATTGAAAGAGTATTGAAAGAGTGTGCGCTTTGTGTCGTCGGTTCCTCCCTTCTTATGTACTTGCTCCCGCAGTGCGCCTTTTTGCTTTAAGATATGAACCGTTACCAACTAGCCCAAATGGCTGTTTACAATACACCTAGAGTACGTTAGTTAATCGCATTAATTATTGTGTTAGTAATTATATGGACACTCTCGGCGAATTTTTGCCGTCGCCGTCATGCCCCAGATATGTATATGTATGTATATATATATATATAAAGACACAAAGAAAAAAAAAGCAGAAGAAAAAAAATCTTAAGTTCCCGACCGGGGATTCGACCCCTCGCTCCCCAGCGCGCTGCCTTAGACAACTCAACCACACGCCATGCATGCGCCGGCAAAATAACGGCGAGCGATTTATATTCACTATTTACCGCTTTTGGTACGCAGGTCACGGAGGAGCTTCAGCGTCTTTTCTATCACGCAACGCTCCTACATTTTCTTTCAATTTGAAAACTGCCCCGCCCCCGTATGGCGGGAGACACACAGGGGTCACTCCACGTGCCGCAGTTTAAAAGAAAATGAAATATCTGGAAGCGTCTGATCCTCCATTGTTGACACGCAGTCTTGGCCAGTCCCCCACAGTGGGTAGGTGCCATAATCTTGAGGAAACAAACAAACAAACAAACAAACAAACAAACAAACAAACAAACAAACAAACAAACAAACAAACAAACAAACATTCTCGACACTTGCAGCGCGTTGCTCAAGCACAAAGGCGTAACAACTGTGACATTTGTTAGTTCAAGCTTGTCCTGTATACCTGTGCGTTCATTTCGGGCGTCTTTGTGCTTTAGCGGCACGCTGCAAGTATCGAGCTTCTTGTCGTTCATCTTGTGACATTTCAATTTCTTGCTATCGCATTCATTGCTTCGCCCTTGCGGTGAAACTGGGACTTTTTATTGTATTGCCACGTGCGTTTCATTATCACTTTTACTGTATTCGGTTTTCGGCCACAAAGACTGTCACTAACGCTCAGCGCGAACCGCGCCTCATTATTCGAGAACCTTCGCGATCATTGTAGATCGTTTTAAGATTGCGCGCAAGACGCGCACACTCGAGTTTATTCTACAATTTGCAGGGGCAGAGACTGCTGCGCCGCGCGGTGCACGAGCCGTTCCCACACAGAAACGACTCCTGCATCGCACGGAATTGACGTCATGCGTTTTCCGGTTAGGCGCGCCGTTTGAATATGCCGTGAATTCGCCGAGTCGGCAGGCGAGTATGCCTCCCCATCGGCCTCCCGTCAGCCGGACTTTCTGCTGCTGCGCTGCTGGTGGTCATGTCTACAGGCCCTTTGATATTGGATGTTTGATGATCAGATGCAGCTGGCTGCATCGGTTTCTCCGGCATCCGCATCAGGAATGTTGATTCGCACGGCTTATCAAGGCTCCGATGACAGGACGTGGTCTCAGAACTGAGTCACTGGGCGCCTAGATTTCGCGAACGGCTCGTGGTGACGTACTATATCGCGATGAAAAGAAACGCGAACTGCGTAAAGCGTGGCTTTCGGCACAGTCGAACTTCAGCATGCTTTGAATATCGCTGGGAAAATCTGTGCTTTCGGCCGGCGTCACTGTAGCGCTAGAATATCGCTCCGGCTGGCGCTATCGCATTGCGTGTGTGTCCCGAGTACAAGACACGACTGGTAGATGATAACCATAACAAATAATGATGTACAAGTTTCCTGCCATCATTTTTTTAGCAGCTAGCAGTCACTGTTTCTCTTCGCCTCTTGTAGCCACGCCGAATATGCAACACGAAATCTTATGTCGCTCAGTGTACAGTTGGCACCGTCACCGCCTCACGAAGTAATCGGCCGACTTAGTCGCTTCACAATACTGAAGTGTCGCCGTGATGCTCTAGGCTACACTGTACTCTAGGCGATCAGCACTTGATAAACGATGCCCAATGGCAACAACCGACTGCGTTAGCCCACCTGCCTACAAAACAGTACCGCACAGTTTGTCTGCCTTGCTGAATAACACGGCCAGTGACAGCACAGCATGATTTACCTAGCAACGGATGAACGGCCGCTACGTGTTCGCACTTTGCGAAAAACCTGCAGTGCAGGAGCACTGGCCATCGGAGATCACAGGCTTAGTAAAAACACTTCGCAGCCGCACTGGGATTTCTTGTGCGTCCGGACGTTCACACGAACTGTGCAACAATATTTATTTCATCGTCAACCTTACCCTTCGCGACAAGCAAAATGAGGTACTCGGTTGCAAGGACACTTTCACCCTCGAGAACACCACGTTGTTACATCGCAAACTAGAAAATGCAGTACTTCCAACAGCAACACAACAATCCGCACATCATCAAACTCTGCGACTCTGCCGCACATCGATTTTCTCGTCTGTTACCATGTTATAGAGTCACTTGAAATTTTTCCAGTGACTCTACCATGTTACCTTTCACAGCGCCCCCTGGATTTAAAGTGGTTGCGATATGCCGTTAATTAACAAATGTACATTAAATAAGTCGTCAAACACGTTTTGTTTAATATTTTTGTAGGTTTAACACATTATAAAGTAGTAATCTGTCCACTTGAGTTGTTTTAAGTTTACTTTAACGAGGTGACGTCACTTCCGTGCGGTGCAGGAGCCAGTTCTGTGTGGGATCGGCTCCTGCACCGCGCGGCGCACGAGACGCTGCCATTTGCAGGACAGCCTGCGATAACGCTGGAATATTCGACGGCACATGTTTAAATGCCGACGCGCTTCACCGCTTGTCAGTTGATCGACGGTCGACGCTCTGTTCGCCGCTATCAGTGTATTGCTTTTCAGTTTCCCGGCCACAAGCTCGGCCAAATAAAGAGTTTCATCTCTGACGTGCTGATTGCTGCCTTCGTCAACGTCACGACCACGTGACAGTATAATAATATAATTGTAGGCCTTTTATATCCCAAATACTTGTTTGTGGTAATCTAGCATTCTTCCACCTGTGCATTACATTGTGACCGGGGGCGGAATAACGTAGAACTATTCCTTACTGGCTCTCCACAATTTGCGCGAAATCTTCTAGGCCATTCCCACAGCCCTCGTGCATTACGTGATGCAAGGAAAGTAAGAGAAATGTCCCGTATGGCAATAACTCCTGAAGCACGTTCAGTGTAATATAAGAGAGTATAGGCTGACATGGTACTGCATCTTCCTTGCCATTAGCCCTTTGCCACTGGCAAGAAATTTTCGGTCTCAGTTAAAATCGCCTGCCTGTCATGCGACGTCGCAAATCCTGTGAAACTCACGACGTCAAAATGACGTGTATGCACTAACCATCTCATTTATATGCGAAAAAAAAAAAAACACACTTTCACGGAATAGTCGGGTAGTGCCCCCAACTAAACAGTAAAGAAGATGGCTGCCTGCTGATTAGTTTGGCAGCCGTTTCGCGTCGCTGATGGCAAATGAATCTATTTGACTATATCTAACAATTTGAGTGGTGTTATAACGACGTCGAGCCGCCTTTGCGCCATACGATATCGCTTCGCGAACTCTGCTTTGCTCAAGAATCGTTTTTTTAACGCCTTGCTGCAAGCTGCCACTATCGTTGCAAGCCACCGCACGATAAACGATGGGAGGCAGAACCAATCGGAGACCCAGGCACCAGGGTGTCGGAACGAAATGTTTTTCGTTTCGGTTTTAGTTTCGTTTCACTGCAAAATGTTCCGTTCCGTTTCTGTTCCGGAACGAAAAAAAAATGTTCCGTAACGGTTCGTAACGGTTTTTTTATGCAAAAATTTGAAGTTAAGGTAATCATAAAAAAACATTGGACTTGTAATATAGCTACTCGCCTTCCTCTCAAGAAAGTGGGACAGGGGTAAAACACGTTCTTCAGAGGAGCGGAAGGAACTGTACCACGAATTCATACCAACTAGCACAAACCAGTATACCCTTCAAAGTCATAGTATTTATTTTCTCAAAAGTCAATTAAGGTTTTTTTTTTAGCGGGCTCAATGCTTTGTGTCAAGGGAGTGAGCACGATCTCAGAGGCAGCACGTCACTGTGTACTCTCTGATGTGCGAGGCCGCTGACCTCATAAAAAGAATGCACAGCATATCCACGTGGTGAATGATGATGAGTGGGGCGAAGTTCCGGAGGGAATCATCGGGAAACCGTGAATCTTCTGTGTAACGCCCCATCAGTCATCATATAAAGAGTGAGAAGCACTGTGTACGTATATTACAAATATCAAACTTTTATTTTTCTTAATTAGATGATGCTTGGCTTGCGTTGTCCCTTCATTATCACGGCTTTATGAAATGAAGGGATAGCGGTTCCTGTACGGGTTGCAACTGGAAATTTGAAAATACCAGGTCTATACACGTCCCTCGGATGGTCGTTGGTTTCATATGATCAAAGGACGTGCACCTAAGAGCATATTTGGCTGCCATATGTTGTATTAACCACTCATTGTTCTTTTTGGTAATATAGACATTCAGGTCACCAACTAACACAAATGGTCTATTCTTGTACTTGTCATAATACACAATGCCGTGTCAATGAATGTCTTGATATTCCCACTCGACAAACTGGGTGCAAGGTACATGGTCATGATGATGCATCCATCAAAATCGATGGCAGCATATTCACCGTTGTGGCTCTGTGTCGTTGGTAGTAGTTTCAGATCTTGTGCCTTTTCTGTTTGTTTGACGTATACGGCCACACCAGCTGCAGGACGCTCTGCATCATCGATGCACACGACTGGAACGTATCCTTTGATATACGGTCTTTTGGCGTTCTACGTTTCGGTAAGACAGAGAACGTCCACCGCAGTAAATAGCGAGTTTTAGTATAGCGGAAAACAGCAAACGCAAGGATTAAGCGTTAGCGTTAGCGTTGCGTGCTCCTAACTGCGCATGAGCAGAACGTAAACGTAGCCCGAGCTCTTACGTACGAACGCTATTTCTGGAATATAGCGTTCAACGCTAACGCACGCAAGAGATCCCGTACGTAAGGCAAGATGGCGGTGCCTGTTGAAGCGAGAGCCGTCCACTTCGAATCTGTGGAGCCGTCGTCCTGCATTATTAAACTTATTCATTCCCTAATAATGTTCGTGTTTGATTTATATTTGAGTAATGAGGCTTCGCCAACCGTGTACCGCCGATAAAATAGCTCCGTCTTTGAGATACAAAGTGGATTTGCGCTGCAGAAGGCTTAGCAAGATTTGTTTGCAAGGTTCGCTCATGTTTTCTGTAGCAGCGCAGAGATGGCGACGCTGTCTTTAGTCGCCTCTTTCCAAGATACGGGCACAAGTCAAGCAGATACATGTTAGGCGTCGTTTCCCTTCATGCCTTTCGCGGCAGTGCATGAATGTGACGCGTGATGCGTCCCAGCTTAAAAAGGCCAAGTAATAGGGGTCTTGAAGAATTCTCGAACGCGGCATGTCGACAGAAACCAGTGTGTCAGAACTCAACACTTCTGCAAACGCGGCATGGAGACGCAACAGTGGTGACTTTGGATCAGCTCGACTTGGTGGCGCTTTTGTGGATTTTACAGTGCATTTAGTGTTTTTATGTCTAGATGGCGCCGTATGTGCTTGCGTTAGCGTTAGCGGGAATGCCTTCCGCTGTACTAAAAGACCACCAGTTGGCACGCTGCGCGTTCTGTTTTAGCGTTAGCGTTGAGACGCGCGCTAACGCTAACGTAAGCGTTTCCCGCTACACTAAAACTCGCTAATATGGGGTCCCGTTCCACATCGTCTACGTGGGCATGCAAAGATCGAACGTTGAGGAGGGCAATGGTAAACTCGTTGGTAGAATCAACGTCTTCTTGCAGGGCTCGGAGGTACCGCTGCGTCAACGTGGGTAGTCGATGTTGGTCTAGACGTTGAAATTCGTTCAGCATTGCGCGTTACTTCTGAAATGTCTTCGGGCGTCGTTGAAAACACGAGACGTAGTAAAGAAGAAAGAACGCCACACAGGCGAACACGCACGAGAGTCTCACTCGTCCACGTCGTCTTCTTCGTCTACTGCATACCAGAACGCGCGCTTTTCACGAACTAGAGGCGGCTACTACAAACAAACAAACGGAGGATGGACAGACCCACGGCATAAGGAGCTTCGCCCCTAAAAATCGCCAGGCTTGCGCGGAACACGCAGCACAGTCACAGCGAAAGCTGGAAAAGTGGCCTCTCTAGAGCCCGTTGTAGACTCTCTTGGGGCAACTAATACAAGTACGGATGCAAGGTACCCACTACGCTATAAAACATCGTAATTTTTCTGAAGCAGCGAAGCACCCACCATGCCATTTTTTGTCATTCTTCGGATAATCGTGGTGCCCGCTACACATCTGTAAGGCATTATGTGCACTTTGAGCTGGGGCTGATGACGATGAAGAATTATGGCTGAGCCCTTTGTAACGGGTTGGAAGCACTCAACGACCGACTCGTTGCGCAATTCGCATTGTGTGACACTAGGTTGCTGTATTACTCTTCTGCCACGGCATATTAAATATGTTAACACGATTCCTTTCCCGACATAACGCCTATAGAGAGTATTTCTTGCGAAGGAGTTACAAGCACCAGCGGGGCACTGTGGTGGAATACTCGACTGCCACGCAGAGGGCGCGGATTAAAATCCCATCCGATCCTAGAAATTTGTTTCTCATTTCATTTTTTCTTATTTTACGCGGTGGCGGTTACGGACAGCGGCGGCGGCGGACAATTATGGCGCCAAAATAGCTTGTTATGATCTCATAACAGCTTTCACTGTAACAAACTTCAGCGCCGACAATGCCCTCTCCACGCTGGCCTGCGTGACAGGTGCGCAAAAGTCCATTTGCGTCAATATAAACTAGAGCACTGCACGGGCTCGGGCCTACCCGAAAACCCGGGCCCGGCCCGGCCCGTGGGCCGGGCCGGGCCGGGTAAAGTAGTTTTCACGGCGGGCCCGGGCCGGGCTCGGGCCTGAAGCTCCGGGCTTAGGGCCGGGCCCGGGTTTGAGGTGGCGGGCTCGTGTCGGGCCGCGCTTGGACTTTGCACCATTCTTAAAGGGTCACTAAAGTGAAACACTGAATTTGTTTAGACCGATAAAGTGTACTCTCAGAACCCGAACGTCATTAATTTCACCATCAATGAGTTTATTAATAAAGGAGAAAATCAAGGTCAAAGTTCCATTTTCAAATTTCGCGCTGAAATCTCCGAACGTGACGTCACGGATTTCAAACTGTATTCGTCGTATTTTGGGAACATCGGCTCAACGAAATTTCCAGAAATTTGGTATGTTAAGTGTTATGACCCCCTCAGAGGTCAATGTACTTCATTTTTACCCACTATAAACTACGTAGGGCCCAGTAGATGCCGTCAGAATATATGACGTCACGGAGTTTGCTGCGTGAATTTCAAGTTGGCGTCGTTACCTGCATTTTCATGGGAGTTTTCTCTCTTACCAAGAGTCTTGTCGCGGCGAGCGTGGTGCTTTTGGAATGGTAAAAGAGTAATTTACTGATAATAGAAAAATCGTTGTTCTCTTTAATATGCCTTGTTCCGCATACGCTGTGCATGCATATATGTCCCACATTTTATCTCGAAAACACGCTTTTTTATGTGGGGTAAGCTCTTTGGAGAAGTTTATGATGGATAAGTACTGAACTTCTTTTGCTTCTTGCATATGAGCTACTTGATTTATCTGAAACGGGCGAGCTAAAAGTAAATAGACCAGGCACTTATATGTAACATATCGCTATTCCGTGCTTTATTTGCTTTCGTTATTATTTTATTTCCCAAATGTTACTCTATAATCACAGTAATAAATGTAATATAATAAAATCGGAGCTCCAAAGCGGGGATACATTGTTGAATGTACAACCCCCCTCTAAAACAATAAGACTGCACGGAGTTTTGATACATAGAATCCCTATAAAGGCACATTGTTTTTCCGTGACTCTGTGACGGCTCCCAGTGGTCATCAGGGGCGAGATGGACATGCACAGCCTGCTTTGTGTGCCCACATTGTTAACGTCTGAGCTTTCGTCTTGTTCCGCCATATCAGGGTTCTCAAACTCACCTCAGCTAACGGGCCGCATTCGCGAAAATTAACTCCTGCAAAAGGCTAGGGCAATGACGAAGGTAGGAGGGTGGGAGGGGGGAACAGGTTGTTTTAAAACTACCGTTATTTCACAGCAGACCTTTCCCATATCTCATACACGGGATCATTTCTGAAGGGGATTTGGCGGCAGGATTCCAACAACATATTGTTGCAAAATAGTGCGGAACGGAGCAACTTGGAGCGCGCCAGACTATCGAAGAATAGGAAACCGATGGTCATCGAGGGCACGTGCACGTGGCCGGCGCAGCAGTTCGCCTTTAGTATTGCCATTAACGGACGTCTCTGTTTCACATCTGGGCAACCAGTCATTTCGTATCACCCATAGTGACTAAAATCTGGACGCCGATTCTGAAATATAGCTTTTGTTTCACGGTTATGTATCAACACACGGTGACCACAGGGGGTGCCTCACGAAAAATATGCTTTGGATCTGTCATGCCTGTGTATCGCAGGAACATACTTATAAAAAAAAATGGGATGAAGACAGTCATGTGCGGGCGGAGAGCCGCTAGCGAGAGGTTCGCGAGCCGCGTGTTTGAGGCCCTATATAGTGCGCTATATAGTGCGAGATCTACATGATACTGCCGCAAAAGCGTTGGAATGTGCAGGAATAGAACAGGTCCATTAAACAAGGTGTGGGGTGAAGTATATTCGCTTGACGAAATATCTGGCTTGAAAAAGGATAATGACAGATTCCGTGCCGGGTGATGTCCCCTTACCTCGAACCATATGCATCCAATGAGTAAGCTTCGAGAAGCTTAGTCGCGCATCTATTACCAAACTCGAGCGAACCCCGAAGATATATCGAAATTGCTTCGTCCACTTCCTGCCAGTCCTAACCGCGTAGTCCAATGGCCAGCTTCTACCGATACAACATAGCTGGGAAGGCATAAACCATTATAATATGGATAAAACGAGCACGGTGGAAACCGTGCATAACATACACTGCTGAAAACTACAAGGAGAAGCCCTCAAAGAGGAGTTTTATAAACGACATTGAAGAGTGGCACGACGTTCGGGAACGAGAGAAGTGAAGGGATGAGCTGGACAGCTATGGTCATTCTGCAGAGGTCCACAAAGACATCCTAGATTTGCTCCAGTGGTGGAAGCTAAGAACAACGACTGCCGACGCCTTCGCAATTGGCAAGGCAGATGTGGTGCGCCCGTCCGGCTAGCGCGAGCAGTGCAAGAAGCTTTAGCGCGGCAGGATATGTGATGCAACAGCGCATGGCGTGCTTAAATCGGGAATATCTTGATACTTTGATTTTTCGCACAATATGTGAAGAAGTAAACTGTAAACTATGCCATGAGAAACTTACAGTCTGTATATACTAGCAGTGGTATGGTGTATGAAAATAGTGCTATGACAAATAGTTTTTTCTTCCTTTCGGTTGATTATACGCATACACGTGGTGCACGCGGTTCCATACCTTTGCCCAGATTAGTGTATTTACAACAAAGGTCACAAATTTGTTTTTTTCCCCTGTTTCTCTAGCTCTGGCAAGGTGCTACAATGGTGAAGACGGGTACTATACATATCGAGAAGGGTGCATGGTTGGCTTTGTGGCTAGAGCATGCTATAAATTACAATAGGTTATAAAGTGCAATAAAAACAAAGTGAAGTGAGCGTTTTGTTCTCTGCCAAGCCAATCTAGAGCACGTGCTCTGGCGATGTTCCGTGTTACGCGGCGGCGAAGCCATCGCGCTGTCCAAATGGGAGGCTGCTATTATATACCAGCTCCGCGCTAGAAGAGCAGCTATATGGGCAGGCCAACGGGCCCGCGACGAAGCAGAGAGACTTGGTCTTTCTGTTCCGATGTCGGAGCGGCCCGCAACGTGCTAGAGCGCGTTCCGATGGGCCATAATAAAGTTTATCCATCCATCAATCCATCCTTTGTTGTTATTGCGCTCCCTATCGAAACTAAACTCGTGCTGCAAATCACTTTTCTTGCTACAATGTCTGCTACAAAACACCCTTCATGATCCCCAGTGTATATGCAGAACAAATAGGTACAGTATACCACTGCCGAACAAACATTCATTGTATTCATAGTATGTCCGCTCAACTGTTTGCACCGTGATCCCCTTTTTACAAGAAATTACCGTAACTGTGTTAAAGTATATTTGTTAGCAAAACATGCGCCAACAAAGCTTAGATATTTGCCACTTAAAACACCCTGCTGTCGATTCCATGTTCGGGCATCACCACCTAGATTACTGGGTCGGGCCTCAGTCGGGCCTGATCTGTGGTCGGGCCGGGCCGGGCCGGGTAGGCGAAATTTTTTCTCGGGTTCGGGCCGGGCCCGGGTCTTATTTTGAGTCACCGGGCCGGGTTCGGGCGGGTAAATTTGAACGAGGTCCGGGCCTGGGCCGGGCCCGGGCCGAAAATTACGGCCCGTGCAGTGCTCTAATATAAACGTCTCTGGTTGCCAATGTTTTCCTTTTTCACACAATTTCAACATATCTTTGCTTTGGAATTCCTGCCTGTGGTACACGCTAATACTGTACGCTGAGATATGCATAAGTGCTCACGTTGCATGACCTCAGTTATTTCGGATTGCCAAGTTTTCTCGCGAACCGAAAAACGATTTAAACAATTTCGGTTTCACTCCGGAACGAAATAATCGATGAAGTTTCGGTTACGTTTTCGTTCCGTTCAAAAATATCGTTTTTTTTTTCGTTTTTCGTTTTTGGTTTTCGTTCCGTTCCGACACACTGCCAGGCGCAACCCACATCCCCCGCTTTTGTTGAGAGCTCAGGCCAACTAATCCTTCTCCACTTCTGCGCGCTTTTCGAGACACGCCAGCCGGTAGATAATAGATCGCGTCAGAGGAGGCAACGCTGTTCGTTTTCCAAGAAAGTTAAGGAGATTTCTGGTGAACGAGAAGGGCGTTTGACTGGGTTCTTTGGAAAATGTTGCTGCATGGTTTCGACCGGTGCTCGCGTTGGCGTTGACGCAAGTTTGACCTCGGGCAGAACGGAACGAAAACAGGATGGAACAGTTGTACGTTATTGCGCCCCAGGCCTCGCATTCGATAAAAGCGCTCACGCAGGACTTATTTCTAAATGAAAAATTAAGCCAATTCTCAACTGGAACATATCATTAGCGAAAGTGGCAAAGAACACTTACGAACGTAAAGCTTTGCGAATTCAAACCGAATTTTATGCTTCAAATGTAGAGTTATCGCAAACGGAGGATCAGTTTGCGATCAGCTTTATACTCTAAAGGAAGGGAACGAGAGAGTAACGAGAAGGCGACTTGCCGCCAGTGGGAGCCAAACCTATACATCTTACGCATGATGCATACGATGTTATAGCTCTACTGAGGTACGGTGGTGACTGGCTTCCTTCCTTTACTTTGCTTGGTATTCGGAATTGACACTTTTTTTTTCTCCGGATTGCATGACGTTGAAAAATAAAGTTATTGTATTTAAAATATTTCAATCAATCATGTTTTTATTTTCGTCCTTCGTTTACACCATAAACCGAAAAAAGGTGGCAAGAGAAAAAGCTGTTTCGTCGCATCTTAACAGAGCTCCTACCACCCGTACACAGGCAACATACAGCAAAATACATAAGCACAAAATTAATACAGAATAAAGTATTTATCTTTTATTTACAAATCAACGGCTTCAGAGAACGTCTGTGTAACGCAATATAAAATAAAGGAATAAATACAAACAATACGAACAATAAATATGAACAGTGACGAAACTACATCGTGACATGTATTTGCTAATTACTATAAGTTCTAGTACACCATTTTTCATAATACCATTAGTGATAATCAGACATAGTATAATTGAATGAATAAAATTTATTTCAGGTGCAGTTTTTTTTTAGGCCACGCAGAGATCGAGTATTTCTTGCTTCGTTAGTGCTAATATATCTGTCTTGTGCATAGTGTGCGTTTAATGTAAGTGGCATTGTGTGTTTAACTATCTCTGTACCATAATGTGTGCGAGACAAGGGAATTTCATATGGTGGTTTGTACCTAAAGGGATACGACGCGATTGTTTCCTTTAAGCTTGCTAGATCTAAAAACTTGTCAAGTTTGCCAAGTTGAGCACTTTTATACATTATTAGTAATTTGTGGCTGTAGATTTTGTCCGATTTCATAATTCTGTACTTGCGAAAAAGTGGATCTGTGTGTTCTAAGAACGGGGCGTTTTCAATAGTCCTTAGTGCTTTTTTTCTGCATTAATGTGAGTTTGTGTAGGTTTGTAAGCGTGGTGCTTCCCCACACTGATGCGCAGTAGTACAAGTGGGAGTTCAGCAAAGCGTAGTATAAAGTCCGTTTCACATTAGCCGGAAGAATTGCGCGACAACGACTCAGCGCACCAGCAGCTTTACTTTAGTCAATAAGTTTTTTATGTGCTCATTTCAGGACATGTGCTCCATAAAGATAACTCCGAGTAATTTTACCTATTTTTCAATGGTGATTTGGTAGGGACCCAGTGTTATGTGCCCAGATGCTATTTCTACAGACCCCTGCGGACGAAACAGGACACATTTCGTTTTGGATTCATTTAGGTTCAGCCTATTGTTTTTGCACCACACGTATAGTTGCTGACAAAACGTCATAGATTTAGATATTATTTCGTTCATGTTTATTCCTTCTATAAGGGCTGAGCAATCATCTGCATATATGAGGCACTGGCACTGATCATAAATTTGTACGATGTCGTTTATGTAGAAGAGGAAAAATATTGGGCCCAATATACTTCCCTGAGGAACTCCGGACGCAATGGGCATCGTCCTGGATCTATGTTTGCTTAATGCGGCGTATTCTTGGCGGGAGTTTAAATAGCTTTTAATTAGTTGCAAAGCCGTTCCTCTAAAACCATAGTGTTCTAATTTATCAAGTACTATTAAATGGTTGACTCGGTCAAATGCTTTGCTGAAATCTAAAAAGATACCTAATGTCATGACCTTGTTTTCGAAATTTTCCAAAATAGCTTCCTTTTGAACGAGGAGTGCAGTTTCAGTACTCCTTTTTCTGAAACCATGTTGACAGTCAGTAAGGAGATTGTGCTTTTTAGAGAAATTTTCAATGCGGGCGTTAATGACCTTTTCTAGTCCCTTTGAAAAAATAGCAGAACAGATGCGGGTCGATAATTGCTTAAGTTGTTTTTTTCGCCAGTCTTATAAATCACTGACACTTTTGCTATTTGCATTCTACTCGGGAAAACGCCCGTCGTGAGGGACAAATTGTATATGTGAGTTAATGTTGATGCAAGTAAATCAATGACATACTTAAGTGGTTTAATTTGAAGGTCATCGGCGTCTTGACTATGGCTGTTTTTTAGTCCCTGAAAAACGCTTATTATTTCGTTCGCACTCGTTGGGTGAAAGAACGCTGACTTTGGGGTTCTAGAAATGTTATTGGTAGCTTCAGCACAGTATGTACTAACACCGATTCCGACGAAAAATGTCGTTGAAACGGCTTGCAAGATCTATTCCTGTCACTACCGTATCTCCTACTGCCAGGTTATCAACTGTTGTTTTGCTTCTTTTGCCGTTCAAAATTTCGTTAACGTTCTTCCATAAGATGTCGCTGCTTCGAAGGCAACTTTCGTCAAACATACGTTTGTAATACTCATCTTTAGCTTTCTTTAGTATTTTGCTAAGCTTATTTCGAAACGTTTTATATTTTTTCAATTGTTCGATCCTTCTTAATGAAAGAAAAGACCGATCAAGTTTGTTTTTTTTTTTTGTTTGATGAGTTTGGTGTGGTAGCACGTTATCCATGGTTTGCGCAGCTTTTTTTGCTTGCAATACGTGTGTAAAAGAAAAGAACTCATGTAATGCTGCTTTAGAATGCTCAAAAAGGCATCGTAACCCTTGTTGCTATCCTCTATTGCATATATTTGGTTCCATTCAACCCGAGCAATTTTCCGCCTGAATATGTTTAAAGGGGCCCTGCAACACTTTTTGAGCAGGGTCAAAAAGCGCTGCCAATCGGTAGTCGAGGCTCCCGAGAACACGCGAGCCAAATATTATAGCGAAGCGAGCGGCCTGGAATTTACAATAAATTCTCAAAGTCAGCTGAAAATCGCTCCCTCTTCTCTCGACAAATGATGTATTAGTCCGCAATATATGACGCGATTGTCGGCAGTTCCACCATTGGCTGATGTTGTAATCACGATAACACCCTCATTATTACCTTAGTTGTTAATTTTGAGTTCGATAAGCAGATAATATTTATGTTTATATTGTGTTATGCCGTTAAAACACCGAACAAACATTAATATTAGCACTTCCGGTCTCACCGACAGCTCGTCTGCTCGTAGTTGCGTGGTTGCGTTTTCTTCACCATGTGCAGTGCCGAAATCGTGAATATTTCTGTGCTTTTGACCATCGCCGGTTGCCGTTGAGAGTGGCAGCCGTTCGAGTGTTGCCTCGTTAGCTGGAAACAGCATCGTCGGCACGTTCTCACGACCGACCGAGGCAGCGGTGCAGCATTTCTCCGATAACAACGCTGGCGCCGGCTAGCTTAGGATACCTGTGTTCGCTGTATGGCGAGAGTCCCGTTCGCTGTCTGTTCTGTGTGTCATCGAGCCGTACCTCGGCGTATCCTCCCCGTAGTCTCAGGTTCCCGAGAAACCGCGACACAGCAACCAAGCAGATTCGCATTTTCACGGTAGCTGCAGACAGCAGGGCGATGGGTCCGCGCCGGCCCGATGCCCCACGATCCTTTCTTCTAGTCTGTAGTTCTTTGTTGTCAGCCCGCACTCGCTGTGCGCCCGCATTCGAAGAGCAAACAGCATCGAAGTACCGCCACTGGGAGAAGGGTGCACGCAGCTTTGCCGTGTTGAATACGATTCAAGCGCGAGCAGTGCGAAGAGGCGGTGTATCGGAGTGTGGGTCGAAACCCATCTCAGCTGTCATTCATTCCAAACGCGCACGCAAGTTTGCGTCCATGGTTGGCAGAGCGATGAAAACACTACGGCAGTTCGAGGTGTACACCCAACGTTACCAAACCGACTCGCAGTCCGCGCGAGCCGACCGGAAGTGGCGCCACAGACCACGTGGTTGCGCCGAGACGCCAGAGAGAAAAAAATGAAAAAAATGCTGCCGGCGCTGACGTCGCCTCCTTGCACCTCCGCCCTCCCTCCCACCCTTCACGCCGCGCACAGCTTTCCGCGCGCTCGCTGCGTTGAGTTGAGGGAGAAAGCTGCGGAACGTGATCTCTATAATTTGGTAACACCACTTAGACTTGACGGATTCGAAAAATTTTTGCGGCATATGACTCGTGAAGAGTCATACGTCAATAATGAGACTATTCCAATATAACTAAGAAAGGTGTTGCAGGGCCCCTTTAATGTCTGTGGCGATTTTTTACGATATGTTGTCTCCGGCCATACATGTTTCTGTAAGCCTTTGTGTCTCTTAAGCATAAAGAAAATTGGCAAATGATCACTAATATCACAGCTTACAACACCAGATGCATTTTTTTCTGTAACAGTATTAGTAATGAAAGTGTCCAATAGAGATACCGTTGACCCAGTTACACGCGTTGGAGTGGCAATAACGTTCTCAAAACCATTTCGTTGCAACAAGAGCAAGAGTTCTGTGGCGGGGCCCGAATTCTTCAAAAAGTCAATGTTCAGGTCACCTCCAATTATAAGCAGCCATTCACACTCATTAGCACGTGAAAGCAGACAGTCAAGAAAGCTTAAGAACATAGCAACATTGCCAGCTGGAGGTCTGTACAACACGGCAAACACGCTCCTACCCCGTTTAATGCAGCTCATCTCGAAGTCTCTGGTAATTTGATCGATCTTTATACGTCACCTAAGCAGAACTGGCCCGCGTTACGTTGAGGTTGTCGGTTCGGGTTATTTCTTCAACTTCTTCCTTTTCTTTGTACTCTCTGTCATGTTTATTTCTTTATTTGTCTTTTTCTACATCTTCTTTCTTATTTCATCTTTCTTTCGTTATCTCTTTCTATATTGCCCTCTCTCCTCCTTTCCCTCCTCCTAACCCTCGCGTCACTCCCCTTCAACTTCCCTTGCTTTCCACCCCTTGCAATGCTATGCTATACAAGGCTTTGCCATGCTTTACCCTTTCCTTTCTTTTTTGCCTTCCTCCTCACCCTCGCCTCCCTTTCCCATCTCCTTGGTGTACTATATTATGCATGGCTATGCTATGCTAGGAGCTGCTTGGCACATAAGCGGAACTGTTACGTCGTCTGCAACAGTGACTTTTCTCTCCTCCTTCTCCTTCCCCCCTTCCCCAGTTCAAGATAGCCTACGGGGCTCAGCCCTGGTTTACCTCCATGCCTTTCTTTTACCCTCATTCTCCTCTCCCCTCTCTCTCTGTTTCGCATACCCGCCGAGTTTTGTGCGGACATCAACGGACTTACCTCCAGCTGAAACAGCTCCGGTGTTAACATAGCTTGCCCAGGCAATCTTATCAGAAATCGCACGTGTTAAGAACGAAGTTGCATACAAATGAGAACATATTAAGCCGTGTGATGATTTATAGAAGGTGAAGCGGTGTCGTTTCGTAGTTTTCGCTACAAAACTACAAAACGACACAGGTAACCGAAGTTGGCTAACGGCTTATGTGACTTAGCTCGAAGAAGTTTGTTATAGCTAGAGCTATAGAACAAGCAACGACAAAGATAAGTCTAGAATGATCGACAGTATATGTCTGTTAGATGTTTACCTTCAGTTACTGCGTATATGTATATGTCCCCAATCCCCTTCCCCATGCAAATTAGAAAGTCAGCGATTTGCATACGCCGGCTAAATTATCTGCTTTTCAATAAAGAGCTCTCTCTCTCTCTCTCTCTCTCTCTCTCTCTCTCTCTCTCTCTCTATATATATATATATATATATATATATATATATATATATATATATATATGTGTAAGACATCGCTTGATCGAGCATACCACAAACATCTTCCCTCTGACTTGCGCTTGGTCTCTGCTAGACGCGCACGCTAAACAAGACACGTAGTGAAAAGCCGTTGTCCTATATTCACCTTCATCTGTGCAATTAATTTTGTTTCCTTTCATGTCCATTTACTCTGGCACATTCAACCACCTGGCAAAATGTGCCAGCGATTGTACATCTCGGTTGCAGTCATTTGCAGAGCACGCATATTTTTCTGGTGTGAAATGAATTGTCGAGCCGTCAGAGGTGAATTTGATGAGCTGGTGACATGCGAAGTTTCTCGTTGAATAAGCATGTAATGTGACCATTAGGTAGCATTACCTGACTGTTCGACGTCTACGAGCCTTTCCGGTATTATGTTTGCATTGGCCAAGCTGAACTAAAGATGTCTGGCTGGCTTGACCAAGGTAGAAAAAAGGCGTCGTTACGGTGGGTCTGTGCTATGTGGACACCTACGCAGTTCGTATTGTTAGCAGTTTCACAGGAGGAAGTAGATGTTTGTATATTAGGATGGGGTAGGATACTTTGATAATAGTAATATTTGTGCATGTAATTGACTTTAATCATTTGTTTTTTTATTCTTCGCCCATAAGTTTATGGAAACGAGTTCGAACAAATGTGATGTCCACAGAAGGTTTAGTTTGCTCGAATATATTCATTCATTCTCTTTCACGGCACTACCAAATTGTCAGACCATTTAATATTCGTTCTGTTTAAAGAGCACAGCCGTGTAAAATCAGGCAATGTTAATAAGCGTAGCTCTGGTGAGAACTAAACTGATACTAAAGATGAACTATTATGTCGAAACAGATTGTCAGGTTGCACTAATAGAGTGCAAGGTCGATTTTATAGAGGGCACGATGGAAGGATATTAAGACCAGCTCGCGCTTGCATGACGTCGAGGATGTCGAAAGCGCCAGGTTCAGGACATTTAGCGCGTATAAACGAGAGAAGCCTATAATGCAGGGGAAATACAAAACTCATCTTGAAAACCTACAATTCAAATACGTGAAAGTCTGTGAAAACTGTGACGCCAAATGACCGTTATTCGTGCCACGTTGTTGGCGCGAAAATAAGAAATAAAAAAGACAGTTAGATCTTCATTTTGTAAGCTGATGAGAAAACTTGTAATGATATAAAAAAAACGAACAGCTAATACAAAATATTAAATAATAATCATCAGTCAATTCTACAAGCAACCGAGTAATATTTCGGTTTCTTGACCTTAAGATTGTTCACGGTACTGCCTCTCTATAATTTATGATAGGACGAGCTTGCCTCCTTGTTCTAAGTCAATGTTGACGGCCGTTTTTCCGGCTTAATTAACTTCATTATTTACTGTGCCTTATCAGACCTTCATAGGGTACAGAAATTAAGTAGGTGGCGCAATGCGTAACTCCTCTAAGATCCGCCGCAGTTGGTGAGCAGCACAATAAGCAAGAACACCGTTTTATACGCGGCCCTTATGTATACGCGGGAACTTCTTGTATGAATTTGATTTCTCATAAGGGGACGCCATGGCGAATTCCTCTAGAGAGTTGCTATGACGCGTGCAATGTACCCGGCCGGTAGAGGATCCGCGTTGGAGCTTGGTTCAAAGGACTATCCTCCGCGCGGACATTACTGAGAGGCACCGCGACTTTCGTCATCATCCTGTATCAGTGGTCATCTTTTGTAGGATAAGCGCGAATTTACTTGGGAGCTCTCCTGCCGTTTATGGAAGGTACTTGTTGCAGCTTCTCGAAGCGTGCTGTCTGAGAGGAACGAGCGAAATAGCTGACGCTCATTGCGCGGGGATGGTGGTATTCTCTGCGTGCAGTGCTCCTCTCCAACGGCCTGCTGCCGGCCAACATCTTGGAAGGCAGCCTGGTGAGCGTCGGCTCTTACTCTCAATGCCTCAAGGCGCGCGTGCTCGATGACCACGGACATGTCAAGTTCAAGGGCCAGTACTGCTCCCTCTTCATCAAGCCTGCCAGGCTGCTGCTCAGGACGCTCGCCGATAGATTCCACATGACCAGCGAGCTTACGGTGAGATGGCAGCTGGCGGACGCACTTTCACGTGGTAGATAGTGTGCACGTCGTTGGCCGGGTATTAACTCTAAGTCATTGTTTACGTCCTGTATGGCCACGTATATTCGTGAAGGAGGTTTCATGTCCGGTGTTACGCGCGAAATTTTCAATGAGTTCGTGCACACATTCATATAACGGCAAATAAAGATTTTTTTTCGACTGATGATTACGAGCGATAATACTCGAAGGAAATTACGTGAAATACACGAAAAAGCTCCAGATTGCGTAGTTACGCTAACTAAAATTTTGATGAATCATTGCGACAAACATTCTATAACTTCGGTAATGAAGTTAAACGCATCGGCAGAAGTGGGTCTTGTTGACTGTAGGTGCGTCACCAACGTGCACTGAGCACAATGAAATGGGTGTTAAGGGGTATTCAGACGGAGGAGAAATGCTCGGGGGGTAAAGGCGGAGCCTAGTGACGTCAACTCGCGAGGAGAAGTCGCCACAAATGCCCCCCACTCACACGGACGGGGCGAACGGAGGGGGAGACCAGTGTTACCAGACTACTCCTGTGGCTTGTACCGCCCGTTTCACCAGCTGCCGACCACGATGACCCCAGCTACAGATGACCCCAACTGCAGACTGGACACCCACTGCCGCCCTCTGCAGGAGCAAGTGCAACAATGTGGCCAAACAAGAGCCAGAAATTCCGCCACATCCCCCACCGCCGGGGGATTGTTTGTCCTTTCGGGGAAAACGTCCCCGTCTCCTCCGAGGAGGCGTGGGGGGGGTCACGCCCACTCGCTAATCCGTGACGTCGTGGTCACGTGATCCGCAACCCCCCCGTCTCCCCCGAGCATTCCTCCCCCGTCTGAATACCCCTTTATAGACCGCTACATCTGGCCCTGCAACTGCTTCTGCCCTAAAAGGAAGAGCCCATAGACAACATGAAAAAGGGCGAAGCAATGGATGCGATAGGAACAAATTGTAGTGTTACACGAAGTGAGGCTGGCAGCTAACTGTTTTGTATCCGATCTCGCGTAACTATAAAACGCTGGTGTAAGAGAATACGGCCGCTCCATGGAGATGCTCTCCGCATAGTCACTTCGCGTTGAGAGCGCAGGACGTAGAATGGTATACGAGCCGCCCGCTATGATGGCTTTCGAAATAGCGTGCGCGCCAGCGATCGCGACCGCGCCCTTAGATCCAAAGTTCAAGGTAGTGGCTGCTCGCGCGACAACACCTCCCCCCCCCCCCCGCTCCCCACCTCGCCTATTTTTTCATTGTCGTTAAAGACGGCGGGACGTTTCCTGTCTGCTTAGACGGCAGGCCTCCCGAGCGGGGTGATGTTATTGCATGCACCCTGCGAGCGACGGAAACGGGCTGGTTCGTTTGATCTCTGCTTCGGCCGCGTTCTTCGCCCCCGCTCGCGAGCTTTTACCCGAGGTAGAACAACAATCCGCGGGGGGATCTTATCAATTTGTACTTCATACCGGAAGGACATGACGGCGACGGCAAAACCCGTCGAGACTGTCCATATAATTGATATCGCAATAAAAAAAATTGCCTTGACCTATCTGGAAAATGAGGGCGACCGAAGCTAGGTTAGCGTGTGCACGCCTGACGTACTTCTTTCTTTCTCTTCTTTCTTTCTTTCTTTCTTTCTTTCTTTCTTTCTTTCTTTCTTTCTTTCTTTCTTTCTTTCTTTCTTTCTTTCTTTCTTTCTTTCTTTCTTTCTTTCTTTCTTTCTTTCTTTCTTTCGCGGTGCGCAATGCTTCCCCCTTACTTTTTCCTTCCTCCATGCCGGGAATCGGACCGCCATCCACGTGCTTAGCAGCGCAACACCTCAGTTGCTACAGTCAACAGCGACGATCATGCGTTCATATCCAGGCAACAACCTCGGTAACAGATCAGACTGTCATATCAGAAACAGCTGATCGCCGACAAGCCCACGATCGAGAGGGCATCAGTTATTGGAGAACGGCGCATACGCATACGTATGTGATCAGCGCACCTTCGAGAGTCGCATTTCTTTGCGCTCGTTGGTGTCGGGTTTTCTTTTTTTCGTGGTCACACCTGCAACTCCAATGATACCTGTGAGGCAATAAAAGCTTCACTTGAAAAATTACACCATCTCCCGCTAAAGGGGACCATGAGGCGATGCGAAGCCGGAGCACTTGCACGATCGCGTTCCGTTAGCGTTCGTTGGGCATGCTACCGACCTCGGGCATGCTACCGACCTTGCGTCGTGGAACGCGAAGAGGAACACTACGCGCGTCGTGTCTTCCCTGTAGCCTGGCGGTTAATTCTCACAGGGCGAGCGGGGAACGCGGCCGACAGGCGCGCTAGAGGGAGGCAGCGTAGGAGAGGAAAGGGGGAGGGGACGCGCATGCGCTGGCGCTCATCGCGGCGGTGCGCAGGAGAGAATTTCGAACGCGGTCGACAGGCGCGAGAGGGAGGCAGCGTAGGAGAGGAGAGAGAGTGGGAGGGGAAGCGCATGCGCCGAGGGAGCAGAAGCGAGAACGCAGGAGAAGCGCAAGCAGGTGCTGGTAGAGAAGTGGAGAGAGTAACGCGCAGCTGTTGGAGAGAGGGAAGGAGGAGAGTTGCGCATGCGTTGTGTGAGTGCGGACTACCAGGCCGCGTGACATACCCCCGAGCAAGAGATGCTTCGCATCTAAAAAAAAGTTTCCCCTCGAGTGCATTGCGTATTATGTTTGTGGAAGGTCCGAAGATGCTTCGCAAGGAAGTGTCTGGCAGGCTTTTAATTTTTCTGTGAGACATTGGCTTAAAGGGGCTCTGCAAACCCTTTTCAACGCGGTCAGAAAACGCTGCCGATCGGTAGTCGAGGCCCTTGAAAATATGTGAGCTAGACGTTATAGCTCAGCACGCGGCCTGGAATTCCCAATTAATTCTCAAAGTCAGCTAGAAATTGCTCGCTCTTCTTTCGACAAATGACGCCTTAAAACAAAATGACCACGCCATAAACCAAAAGTCCACGGCCATTGGCTGATTTGAGCATCTTGAGCTGCATATAGTTTTCGCGATCGCCCCGGCATGCCGCGACGTGCCCGCGCTCGCTCGCGATCACACAAAGTAAGCCACGCGTGTGAAGAAAAAAAAAGAGAGAGTGCTCAAGGTCATGACACACGCTGACAAACGCACGCAGCTTTTTGCCCCGTGTCACCCTTCAGCGCACTCGCTCGTACGAAAGGAAAGGGAAAGCGCTAATAGCGCTCGACAAATCTCTTTAAACTCCGCTCGTACTTGACGGATCCTAAAACAATTTGCGGCAGTCGATTCGTGAGGCAATAAAGTTCTTTAATGAAGCCATTCGATGATTACTTGAAAAAGTGTTGCAGGGCTCCATTAAGCGGCACACAGTGAAATATGCTACATAGAAAGCGACGCTAAGGTTCAACAAATGCCGGAGAGGCGTTGATTAGTCGCGACGCAGTGAAGTTGGGCAGCCGAGGACATATTGAGGTTTAGAATCATAGGGGTAGCCAGAAGGGGGTCGGCGGTGGTCACCTTCCTCCCCCACCCCCTCCCCTCCTCATCGAAAATTTTCAATTCGCACACACACGCACACACACACACACACTGAGATACATATGGAAGGATCGAACCCTCCTCGCCTTTTTCTTCTACGAAATATTATCAGGGGGCTGAAACTCCCTACACCTCCCACGGCACGTGCTCTCGCATGTTGATACACAGCGGCAGCGCCGCTTTCATCACTGGCGATCGCCGGGTATCTAACTAAAAATAATTCACAAACAAAACATTTTTTTTCATTACGTCACTGGTAAAGTCAGCAAATAGAGGGAAAGGGCGCGAAACTGGGAGGAGGAGGGTTGCCACGGAAGCTCTCCGTTCCCACTTTGCATGCAAGCGGAACATAGGCGTGCGCAGGGATCCCCATTAGGGGGGGCAAAGGTTCTTCGCAGCGCCCCCCACCCTACTAAGTCAATGTATGGGGCAGATTTTGCGCCCCCCCCCTTTTTTAGGTGACCAGAAGGGTCAATGTACGGGGCAGATTTTGCGCCCCCCTCTTAGGTGATTAGGGGGGGCGGCCGCCCCCCCTGCCCCCCCTGTGCGCACGCCTATGAAGCGGAATGAGTTCGTGCCTTCTTGAAGGTCCGCTAGACGCTCGGGTGACGCAAACATTCGTTCAATTTAATTAACCAATTTTAAATTTTATCGAGTGTTGTGAAGTGGTCAAACTAAAGCTGACCGATTTCTCATTAAGACAAAACTCGATCAACGCAAGTAAAATTTAAATCTTTTTTTTTAATCACACGTCTCGTACTAAAAAAAAAAAAGACAGAGAAATACACGTAGTGTGAAAGTTTGATTCTGCAAGAGCAGCTTTAACTCAAAAACTGAAATATGCACATAATGAGCAAACAGTGAACCCAGAATATCCGAGCCAATGCGAAAATTATTAACAATCACGAGCACGCCATGTCGCATTTGACTCAATCACGTCTGTTATGACGGCGCACATATTTTTCTTGCAGAACTTGAGTACGAAACAAGACAGAAGTTCAAGGGAAGATGAGAAGGGATGAGAAGCCTTGGAACACTGAATGCCGCTGCAGGCAATGTTCCGGCAAGTTGACTTGTCTTCGTCAGGGCAGCAGCGTTGCCTTGACGAAGAAAATTCCACTTGTCGAAACATAGACTCTAGCGACATACTCTTTTAAACGACTTATCAAGGTATTGAGTCCATTACATGTATTTCAGTGACAGTATTAGAAGTAAAGGCCCACAAAGTTTCAAACTAGCTACATGCATTTCCATGAACAAGAAGGAGCCTATAATTGCTTCACATCATTTGAACTACATGCCGAAAATGAAAGATGAACAAACTGTGTAGCCGAACCAACACGCGTTCAAGCCTTTCATTAAACGTATTTTTCCGGCAGTAGGTAGGCTGTCGGCATGACGAATTAGTCTAGCGAAACTGCGCTTATGTGACTCCGGTCAGGCTTGCAGAGAATTGGGTTTACACATGTACTCATGCAAAATGAATACCTGTCCAAATAATGGACCCAAATACGTGTGCTCACCCATTGTCACTAGGAAACCTGAAAAACTTTCGCGGAACTGAAAATCCCTGGGTTAACACACCACAGAACCGCGCAAAACATGTGATGCCCCGATTTAACCATCTTCGTCTAATACTCGGGTGGCCTCCTCGCCGTGGCTCCCTGCGGCTTCCGTTCGCTGCACGCCCCATCAAATGTCTTACCTTTCCCGTATTCATACTTGGTACGCCAACCGAGCGAGATAACCGAGCGCGATCCAGCTTGTGATATCGCTGAGCGAGTGGCAAGGGTGAGCGGAGGCTGAGGGCTACGAACACAAGGCAACCAGTTCCCTCGCTTCGCCCGATTTAAAATTCACAAAATAAGAAAGGAAAAAAGACAAATAAACACAAGAAGAGTTCTTTACAGTTCAATCAAATTTCATTATTTGTAAAAACTCGTGAAAACAGTAAATGCGAACATCCACATCAACCTCACTTCGTTCAACCAGATCTTAGGATGCCCGAGCGCGCATATTCCTAGAAACCGAAAAGGCACTCAGTTTCCGCGGCCTGGTATTATCCTGGCTAATCCCCAGTTAGAACCACAAATACTGGTTTTCGGACAGTGTATTCTGCCAGTGGAAATGTTAACATGTTAATCATGCGTACTTTAAAGAAATCAAGCACCATAGATGGCGCTTTCGTGAAAGGTGTAAACGCTAGCAGTGAAACGTAGAAATTATCGAATCCATTCCAGAGACAGAGAGACAAAAAAATTCACCGACGATTGCGATACTGCCTAAAGCGAATCCTGAGCACAGCTTCGTGTTGGGGCAAGGACAACTGTTTTCAAGTTGTGGCATTCCGCATGGTATCGACTACGCCATAAATCATAATTTTTGTGAAGTAGCACAGCACCCACTACGCCATTATTCGTCTTTCTGCGGATAAGCGAGGTGCCCGCTACACAACTGTAAGGTATTATATGCACTTTGCTGATGCTGCATGTGGTTGATGACGATGAAGAATTATGGCTGAGCACTTTGCAGTGGGTGGGAAGCATTAAACCACGCACTCGTGACGTAATTAGCGTTATGTGATGATTGGTTGTTATTTTACTCTTCTGCCGCGCTATATTACATATAGGTTAACGCGATTCCTTGCCCGACATGACACCTGTATAGGGTCTTTTTGCAAGTGTGTTCAAAGCACCAGCGTGGCTCTGTGCTAGAATACTCGACCGCCGTGCAGACGGCCCGGGTTCAAATCCCATTCGATCCAGCGTATATTTTACTCATTGTATTTTTTTCATGTCTATCGGTTACTTTTTCATTACTGTCAGTTACGCCACTGACGGCGACGGCGACGCCGCTCAGCGCAGGAACGGGCGCCTAAGAGCTGCGCTCTAAAAAAAAAAAACAGAAAAGCAAACAGGGTTTACCAGTAAGGTAGAGAGGTGGGCGAGTTGGAATTGATGCATATTGTAAAGAAGTCAGGGTTTACCAGAGTGTAAAACACGGTTCGCTACCCTACGCCAGATAGCAAGCGATTGTGCAGGTCAGTATTGTCATATGAGCATCGCAGATCAAGTGGCAGCCTGGTTCTGAAAAGTTAGGCTATGACAGTGAAGAACATTGAGCTCAATATACCCCATTTGTATCCTTGTTTCATTCTCACTCTTTCAGCAGTGACTATTTTACTTTCTGGGGCAGTTTTATAATTTTGTGCTCCCCCTGTAGTTGGAGACGGCAGTTTTGTTCGAAGCAAGCTGTTTGACGGTTATGAGGTAGACTTAGTCAAACGAGTGCACCAAGTCTGTCTAGGTACACGATTCGTTAAGGCCTTTTGCGAGGCAGACATATAATAAAAAAAAAAGTGCTGTACGGGGTGAAAAGATAGATGCGGACTTTCGTCCTTCTTTTTTTGTTCAACAAAACTTCGTCTAACTCTTCGTTTATTCCCAACTGTATAACAGCGTAAAGGAATGTGAAACGACCTTATTTCCCGGCGCGTTTCTCAGTGTTTGTTCTTGCTTCGAGATCTTTAAAGGGCGAACAAAATAATGTGTTTTGTCAAATTATATTTTACGCATAGAGTGTTAGAACACCTATAGTCAGTAACCATACTTCTCACTATGGATGAGGGGGAGGGGGTTCGGGGAAGGCAGATGGATTGCTTATTTTGCGATTTTCTTAATAAGCCTTTGATACTGCACTCCTAGAATCATTGACACAGTTTATAACGCCTCTGGTGGTCCTGCGTTTTACGACACCCCGCAAGCATTATTTGGGGGGGCATTTATGTTTCCCTGTGCGCCACAGAAACGTTCCGATCTATGTTTCAGGGTAGACGCGCTCTGATCAATGGCTCGACCAACGAAAAAGTCTCGAACCCAAACATTAGGTTTGGGATTTGTGCTCCATCGACTTGCTCAGCAAACGACCTGCAGTTCATAACGAACAAAGGTAAGACGTTCAGATTGGTTTCTTGTATTAATTGAACCTGCTCTCACATGATAGGAATATGTAATAATAATAATAATATCTGGGGTTTAACGTCCCAAAACCAAGATATGATTATGAGAGACGCCGTAGTGGAGGGCTCCGGAAATTTCGACCACCTGGGGTTCTTTAACGTGCACCTAAATCTAAGTACACGGGCCTCAAACATTTTCGCCTCCATCGAAAATGCAGCCGCCGCGGCCGGGATTCGATCCCGCGACCTTCGGGTCAGCAGTCGAGCGCCATAACCACTAGACCACCGTGGCGGGGCATAGGAATATGTGAAATGAATATATATCTATATATATATATATATATATATATTATATATATCTTTATATATATATAATATATATATATATATATATATATATATATATATATATCTATATATATGTGTTGTGTTTGTGTGTGTGTGTGTGTGTGTGTGTGTGTGGGGTGTGTGTGTGTGTGTGTGTGTGTGTGTGTGTGTGTGTGTCGTATAAGTGCTAGACTTACCTCGTGTGCAGAAAGGCACCTTCCATTGCAGCCCCGACTTTACCTGGTCAAGATAAGATGTTAGCACCTGACACGAACTTCCTCAACACGCTCATTGCCTTTCCCGGTGCTCCTTTACAAAAGGCATTACGATGACGTCAACCGTTCAGGTCAAGCCATGGCTTGAAGTTAAGTTGCGTTTCCGAATGGGGTTCTTATGCAGCTCCTCTGCCGAGAAGAATGATAGCGTACACTTGACGAGTTCAGACAACCTTTGTACCGGAGCGCGCTAGGTGCACTGGTTCTTGGCGCTGTATCTCGAGTGCTAGTTTCCTTGAGATAAAATTTACCTCAAGAAGTAATATATATATATATATATATATATATATTGCTTTGCGTGCATAATGAGATCCTGAAAGTGAAGCGGGGCCTCGGTCATCTTAGAAGACGCCGATAGAACACTGTTGCTTAAATCGCGAAAAAGAAATGCTTTTATCCGCTAACAGACAAGGAAAAGGAAACACAAACGAGTTTATGAGGGCTAGTTAAGCCGTACAGTGATTCTTCAACGTGTGCGTTTGTGTTACTCCTTTTAGAGTGAAATCTGAACATTTGGGAAAGCTTTTTGGTAGTCACATCGCTAATATGCAGTCGAAGATATTACGTTTGCCCACAACAACCAGCTGCTAGTCTAAGTTTAGCCCAGCATTTACATTTACGTAGCAAAGCACTGGATTTGGGAACGGACACCAGAAAAGGCTCTATTTCTGAGGTGAAGTGTGGGAAGCGGTGCCCCTGCCTCGGTAACTTATGCTCCGACAATCCTTAATTCTTGTTCGACCACGCGCGATAATGAGTATATATAGATACGAAGCTCCCCACACAATGCATGTGAATGAATGTTTACTGAATGTGTCGATGGCAAGTGATGTGGCGCCTGTGTAAAATATAAGAGAACAGCGAGGGCTGATCTATAGTTGTTTCAAGTTCTAGTACCTACATGCAGAAGGCTGTAAAGGAGACTAAATGCGCAAAACTTGAAAGGGATCCCACAAAAGAATACACACGTGAAGATTGCGCTATATATATAGTAATGGTACTAAATTTTTTTGCCTGATTATGTGTAAGCAAAGCATAACCAATGTTGACGTGTGCTGTATGATAAGTTGTGCTTTTTGGATGCCTCATTTTCTTTCCAGTTGTGAGTTCATACGGCATCACAACGGAGGTAAACGGCTGTCGCACGAATGACCCGAAAAAGATGACGAAGCTTCAAGCAGGCACGGTGTAAGCAGCAAATTTACCCGCAAGTGAATATCGCCGCCTGTGCTCATGCGCAGAACGCTCGCCTTCTCAGTTAATGAAATAGATCACCGGCTGTGCCCGAACCTTAAACGTGCTTGCGTGTTTTTGGAATTGATTCCGAGGCCCGATTTCTTAAAATTTTTATTCGTACTTACACTTCGCCATTGGTAATAATATAATCATCAACTCTGCCGGCTAGCATGGACTGTTTCTATTTTTAAACACCGGGAGAAGTTGCCGCAAAGCGCATGGGGAATAACCTAAAATTAAATAAAAGCTTTTATATCTGCTTTGTGCAGAGACGGCACCGATGTCCTTGCGAATTTACGAACAGCTCCAGGGTAAGCACTGTCCCAAAGACCGATGTAAAAAAAAATTATACACTAGAATTTATGAATGAAAGTATTTCTTCAATAATAAGAAGGGAAAGGTATCATAGAATCTTATAATTGCTCGTAAGAGACACGTTGCCAGCCAGTTCGTGCTTGCGGCGTATTGCTACGGCAAGGGCCAATTGCTAACACCCTTTACGAAGATAAAGATTTCTGTGTATTCGCCTTGTGATCCTCAAATGAACAGCGAATCATTATTCGATTATTAATTTATAGTAAGGTTAATATCTTTCACCACACACAACTTGAACGAGCTCTAATTACAATGACTAATAGAAAACGTTGAAAGCTTGTTTAAATTCCGAGCACTGGTCACGTAAAACGCTGGGCCCGTTGGCTTCAGCAGCTTATCATCGCACAAGACCGTTATATTTCTGAGCTTAGACGCGATCAATGAGGAGTCCGTTTGGATAAACTTTCTTGACTTAATCGACGCTCGGGGCCACAGTGCCGCTCTCTCTGTGGGCCGACAGTGGTGTGCTTGTGCACTCGGTTTACATTAGAGCGCTACTCGGATAGCAGTGAAGAAAAAGAGAGAAAAAGTAAGAAGACAATACATTATGTCTAAAATTTTCCCTTCCTTCCTTCATTCTTAGACGTGCTAGTATTAGGAAAATGCCCAGTAATGCCATGTTGCCTAAGCCGTCCCCCTTAAGGTTGGCAAGCGTTTATGAGGCAATAGATGAGGCAGCGCTTTCGGATTATCGTATCGCCCTCCTACGCCATGCCAACGATATTTTCTGAACAGAAGCTGATTGACTTTAACGTTTGAGGGCTGAGACGTTGACGCGCCATTGTGTTAATATAAATTACGTGTACGACGTGGAGTGACATTTGACAGTGGTAGGTTTCTAATTAGGCAAACATTTTTTTCTTTTTCGTTTTATCTTAACTTTTTTTCATGTTTGATTTGTATATAGGTATAGCCGACTCTATTTTGTACTCCATATTGTTCATTTTTTTGTTTAGTAGAGACTAATAATCCCTGCAGGTCCGCTAGTGCATTAAGGTCCTTAGAACTACAACATTTTTTGCGGCAGTAAAATTAGTGCTACCTGCCTTATACTTAGCATACATCTGAAAAGAAAAAAAAAATACCATCATTACAGTATGCATACTAAATTCATAGTTGTGTTTGAAGTCTGTAATAATTTCTGACAATTTCATCTGCAGGGCGTTTTTATCCAGTCTAGCATCTGTCGTGGTCCTCGCTACGATAGTCGAATTCGCGCTCCACAGAAGGAACCTGTCCCGCAAGAAGCACGAACGTGAGTAGCCAGCTGCTGATTAACCATTACAATGTGTATTACTTATGGCCATAACTGATACAATGCGGATGCTATAGTGTATCTGAATGCACAAACCAATTAAAGTATTAAATAAAACAAGGTAGCTATATCTGAAGCTCGTGTCTCGTTTCATATATAACTTGAATTTGCAGTGAATCATTAAGGTAATTTAATTACGATTGACAGCTTGAGACTGTATTTCGAGTAGGTGCTTGCCTCTCTCCCAACACTGGTCGTTCGACACGTGGCCTCCTGCGTGGATTCTGTAGAAGGTGGCGTGAACAAGATTTCTCATGAAACTCAAGCATAGCATTCTTCCCGATGCTCGATTTCATTAGCCACAGCCAGCAACCTATACAATATCCCAAGTTCCGCGTAATAGGAAATAACGCAATGAAATAACGCAATGAAAAGCGATGACTTAATGGGCAGGTCATGATGAGAATGTATGATACTCAACCCTCGTAAGAAACTGACTGCGGTCTGCAGCGCGAGGTGATACTGAAGGCGGTGCACTCAGTTCTGATAATGTCATCGCATTGCAATTCCTAACGTGTAGCACGCAAATGTATCTCCCTTGCTTCTTTCACCAGGTTTGGCTTCGGTGTCCCACCGTGTAAAACGTAGGCAAGAGAGTATTTCACACAGCCGCGATGCGCAAAGGCAAAGTATGAAGATCTACTACACAGTTTGCGTGGAGGTCTACGGAGAGAAAGACTTGTCAAGTGGCTCAGTTTATACTTCACCAATGGTGTTGGGACCGTTAACAGACACTCCTGGGCGTAGTTACCAATCTTTCGATTGGTAAGTATAACTGACCGTCGGACGGGACGCAATGAAGACCAGTCACATCGTCCGAGGAATAGAAAAGTAGACCTCATTCATTCTCGTGGATCACTTAAACACGAGCGATGTCATCACATGTAGGACAACAATATCGAGTTTACATTACGTAAAGCCGGCCGCGGTATATCCTCACATGTCATTTAAATTAACATAAATGTATTAGACGAAGTAAATTAATTTAACGCTATCATAATCATATACATCACAGGCGCTTCGGGTCTTTCTATTCTCAAGGCCCGCGGTATCCGCATAATTCTTTCATTAATGAAACCGCAGCCTGCATCCTTCGACAGCCGTTGTGGCGCACATCTAATCACGTCAACTCTATGTAGCCCTACTTCCTAGTAAGTTCCTTGAAACGTAAGCGCGTGCACAGACATGGTACAGAGAACTGCGTGCACATACAACTGGCATTAATGGTTCCATTTGCTGTTACTTCTACTACGATACCGAGGCACAATGACAGAAAAAAAGAGAGAAAAAATACAACGAAGACGTAGTTAAAAAAAAATATTCCAGACACTAGCAGCTACCTCATCAATCGAAGACTTTCATGCGACCTATCAGCTAATCAATAGAGAACGCGTCGCTACGACGCAGCGTGAGCATTTGAATATCACCTCCGATAAAACTGTAATTAGGCTTCATGGATCTCCGCATTCTGTTTTTATCAGCCTTCCGCGAAGCGCCTCAATAGCCGGAATAGTTATATTGGTTCGAGACCATCCGATCACTAATTACGTCACAACCGACGCGCGGAGGGTGCATATTCGCTGCATTTCACGAACGGAATTGAGTCATGTTGCGTACCTGCCAGAACAACCGTAGTGTCTGGGGCGGATATTCGAACATTTTATAACGCAAGGAGCTAACCATTGTTCGATGGAGAAGTGGTTTGATAGCCCTAAATCAAAGGAATCAGTACTTTATGAAGTTGATCCCACACAGAAAAATTTTCATAGCAACAGATCTCCCCGACACTTAGAGGACTTTAATCCACAGACTTCGATTGGAAGTAGCTACACAAACAGCTTCCTGCACAAGATACATCGATCCAACTCCCCGGAATGCCATTGTGTCAAGCAGAAGAAAATGTTCGCCATATTCTTTTGGAGTGCGTTAAATACGCGAATGAAAGAGAAAAATTAAAGAAAAAATTAGCAAGTTTGGACAGACGGCCCCTTCACATTAAAGAAATTACTTGGGACCATGGCCTGAGATGCATCTTCCAGAAAAAGGCGAACATCTTCTGACAGATTTTTTAGTGGAGACCGGACTGGATAAGCGCCTGTGATAAACAGCCAGGGATTGATTTATATGAAATTGTGTAGTGGCATATACGCGACATCGTTCTCCAACGTAGTGAGCCCTAATCGGCCTTCTTACCATCGGGCTTCACACCCTCTGCCTGTTCCCTGTCAGCCATGCGGTTATTACGTCAAACCGAAGTGCATCTTTCCGTTCCAGGAATAAGAAAGAAGAAGGACCTTTCTACGTTGACCTTGACGCAAGCGGTTCTGGATGGTTTGCGCTTTTTCTACGGTGACTGAATCGACGTCTACGCGGATAGCTTTAACCCCCAGATCAGCTCCACCAGCGCAGCGGTCATTCCATCACGACGCATCAGCATCAGTTACAAGATTTGTCACGGGGGAACATCGACCGGTTCGGAGCTTGTTGCCCTCCGAGGCCCCGTCGAATATATTAACCAACGATCGATGGGCACTATTCTGCAATTCAAAAGCAGCCATACAATGTCTTTTGCCAGCACTGGCATGGCATGGCAAGAACTTTATTATTGTCCAGAGAAACTACGGCCCGAGGGCAAAGCCCCCAGGCTAAGTCTTGTTCGCGGATCCTGCGAACAACTTATGTCAGAGATGCGAGAAACGCGCCGCCACGCGATTGAAAAAGGACACCACGTCGTGCTTAGGTGGTTGCCAAATCAATGCGGTACGGTATCTAATTGGGCGAGTTCGAACATCTGCATTTTTACACACAGCACCAGCAAAACCACAAGGACATTGAAGAAGCAACCACGTAACACGAGCGCTGACTCACAACTGTAGGTTTTATTCCCGCAAAACAACATATACAGAAGAAAAAAAGAATGTGTTACGTCGTTCCTCATTCTGTGTCGCGGTGGTTTCATTCGCGCTGTATGTAAAGATAAAATCATTGCGGTGCCTCCAGCAACGACCTCGCCTATGAGGCTGCCAGGAAAGCCCACGAAGGAACAAACCTTGTCTGTACGCCTTTATCAAGGATTGACGCGGCTCAACACTTAAGTAAGGTAGCGCACAGTATGACATTGCAGAAGTGGCAAACGCTTGAGTATACTCAAAGTCGATTGCATTATCTAGACCCACCGCTATCTATTGCTGCTACCTGGTATTTCCTGTGGGGAAGATACAGTGTTGTGTCGGCTGCGCCTGGGTATAACATTCCCCAACCCATATTCGCTTAAGGTTGAAATGACCGATAGCGCCCAGTGCAACGACTGCGCTGTCGAGGAGACTATTAAGCACGCCCTGTGCTACTGCCCGTCTTCTGCAAATGAAAGGCTTCACCTCCGTACAGTTCTAAAGCACCTGAACGGAAACGCCTTCGCCATCGACAAGATTTAGAGACGATGGGATTTCTTAAGGCTACCGTGCTGATTGACCACTTGTGACGTGAAGCACGGAACGTTTACTACGTCGGCGACAACAACAGTTACCTTTCTGTTTTCTCCCTTTCTTTAGTGCAGGGTACCCAACCGGGCTAAGCCCTGGTTAAACCTCCCTGCCGTTCTTTTACCATTCTTTCTCTCCTCCTCCTCCTCCTCCTCCTCCCCCTCCTGTATTCTGGACTCCTGATTTTCGTTTTTTTTTTTCTTCGTAATATATTCTAGCTGCGAGAACAGTCACCGCCTTTCTTTCGATTCTATCTGTATAACGAACCATTATGCCTCCCGCGAAATTATTATACAGGCAACCTGTTTTACACACTGCTGTGTCACATTTTCTCAATTTATTTGCGCAGCAGAGGCTCCACTGAGGATACTGCTTATGTTCTCGGCCATCAACAATATGCGCATGCTGCTCAGAACGACAGACGCCGGGAGGAAGAAGAACCCCCTGAATTTTGTTGGTGGAATCAAAGTGTTCCTCATGTTTTGGGTCGTCTACGGACACGCATACATAATTGGACAGATGGAGTTTGCAGGTATACAACAACACTGCGTTTACGAACCGACACTTGCGGTGTATGCGATTGACAACGCTCACTTTCTGAAAGTAGCGCATTTAAAGCGGGATTCACGTAACGCAAGTTTTGTACCATACATAACACTGAAAAATAGTCTGTCTGTGTATATGAAAAAGAAGGGCAAATGACGTCGCATGTAGGTTAGAATAAAGAGCACTTGAACGAGGGCACACACACACAATTTCTACTGCAGCCATGAGACAACTGGGCGCGCGTGTTGCCCATAGAGGTGCCAAATAAGGGGCAAACATAATATGCAAGTTCACCTTAGGAAGGAAGAATAAAATAGCATCTGAAACTTCTTCACTGATCTACGCTAAAGTGAGGTATGGCCAATAGGAGAATAAGAGCCGGTGGCAATGTCTTTAGCATGGAAATGTGAAGGTTTGCGTGTTTTCGCTGCTTCATCTTGCCACACAGACATGCACCTGTACGATATGACCACCATGTAATGTAACTCAGCTTGCTTACCACCTCGTGAAGAATCAAAATGACACTGTCCAATCACACTCGCCAAAATTACAGGTACGAGTTGTAAAAAGTACAAATATATGCGTTGTTTCATCCTTAAAGATAAATACAACGTTATAGTCTTTGTAAATTCAAGGCAATAAATTCTGAGCAAACGTTATGCTCAGCTGACCCACTCAGCAATTGATTAAATACTTGAGACAAGCATCACCGTCCCGATCAGAAGCTAACAAACTAAATAAGCGTTTATTTCATTATTTTTAAGCGAAGGATAACATGAGATTCCTAGAGAACCTGCTAGTGCTAGCAGCCATGTCCTTTTTGTAGGAATAGCGAGATTAGACCGGTGTAGATTTAAAGTGACTGTTCCCAACCGTACGGCGAATTGATTGGCCTCCTGCGTGTGTTTATTTCCTCGACAGAGGATTCCATGGGCAAGTTGAGCATGGTCCAAGTAAAACATAATCAGCGCTCGTCCTTGTCGTCTTGTTTCGTCCCTGTGTTTTTTTTTTTTTTGCGCTGCAGTTTTTTTTAGCAAAGTTGAACATCAATTTTGTAACCGTAATTTGCGTACTGAAGGAAGCGCTAGTTATAGCGCAATCACGACTTCTGTTTAAGCAACGACAAATTCGTGTTCAATCCGAGAGGCAGTTACAACTTTTACGATAATATCTATTGCCTTCGTAATGTCCCTCCACAGACGACTGGACTTGCACTATTAAAAAAATTAACGTACAAACTGAATATAATTCTCTATTTAAAGAGCCTACGAGTATACAAGACGCTTTTATGCAACACATGAATTTGTTTTATTTGTTTCTGATCCGTAAACCTTTCTTCCTTTTTACAGATGATTTATTTTCCCTTTTAGAAATTTTTTCAAAAGTTCATTCTCAGGTATTGCCGAATGCTGTTCTGAGTGTTTCCACCTTCTTTTTTCTAAGGTAAGCATAAACCACCAAGGTTTACTTGTACGAATTACAGGGGGGGGGGGGGGGGGGGAATCAAACAATTTTTGCTGTGACCTACACTTCACTCGCTCCCTTGCGTCCCGCCCCTAACAACAACAACAACAACAACAACAACAACAACAACAACAACAACAACAACAAAAGGAAGCTCTCAGTATTATTCTTATCCTTCTTTTTATTATTATTATGAAAGAGAAAGAGAGAGAGAGAAATTCTTTATAGGAAGAAAAAAAGAAAGTTTGCCGGCGAGCATATGACAACTGACGTTGTACTTTGCACATGTAGAAGAATGCCAGAGGCCCGTGTACTTAAATTTAGGTGCGCATTAATGAACCCCAGGTGGTCGAAATTTCCGGAGCCCTCCACTACGGCGTCCATCATAATCATATCGTGGTTCTGGGACGTTAAACTCCAGCAATTATTAATTATGTAGAGGAAACCCTCTTAAAACATCCCAGAGGAGAATGGCTGAAAATTAATTAAGAACAACTTTAAATGAGCATGTAAAACTACCAATGATATTCAGAGGCGAGACTATAAGCGGATTCAGGTTTTTTTTTTTTTTTCGCAACGCTGGAGACCATCTTGCCGCCGGAGGTGGAAACACCGGTGCGCCGCCGCCGGTGATTTTGGGTCCGGCGCACATGTCTAGTCTACATTGCGCTTAACTTCCAAGCATAGGAGTTTCTAAGCGAACGAGGGTTTTCAGCGTAATTTTTTAAAGGTTTTAAAAAAACGAGTTTCTGTTAAGTATGAGAAGAACAAGAAATTCATGATCTGTCGCTGTTTTCAAGGGCAGGGCATAAGTCCTAGGATGCCAGATAGCGTTAGTATAGAGAACCATTTGGAGCCCATACACAGATGTAAGTTGAACACTCGGCGTATCTCGACGAGGCGCAGTATTATTAAGGCATCTTTGTTCTGATTCAAATGTAGTACATGCAATAACAGTATAAGTATCGGGGTAACGCCAGGAAAGTAATCACAAGACAGTGTGAGCGCTATTTACCATAATATGTTCAGTGATAGTATAGAGCGAATGAAGTACAAACCCTTATCTTCGGCCGCACATGACTGCAGTTTACTCGTGCTGTATGCTGCAGGTATCATTGAACGGCGCTTCTTAATATCTTCGAGAAGGGCCCGAGGTGGCACGTCGTGTGCCTTTCTTTCGTCACGTATCGATGACTGCGCTTCTTTTTAGCCATACTCGTCGATATCCGTCTGCATGTTCGTGCCGGGAAAAACCGCGCCGCCGAGAGAACCTCCGTGACTCAGCGTATTCGATGCAGTTTTTACCACCAGCCGTATCATTTTAAGCTTCGACTGTAACTGCTAGACAGGTTTGTAAAGAGCCGCGGGTGAATAGAGGAAAGCTTAGAACCATTTTACCTCGTTAGTGTTCGTGAACGCAAGAAATACACCTAATTTAGCATACGGCCAGGAGAGATCACGGCACCAATGCAAAGTAAGGTCATCAAGTTCTGTAAATTTCCCACTGCAAGCAAGCATGATACCTCTCTGTGAAGAGTACGACCTCAAAATTAATGCTTCGCTCGAGATTAGAAATAAATCAATTACTAAGAGACAATACGATGAAGTGGTTAAGGGGTGCGCGAGGCGTCGCGTGAAAAGGTAAAATATTGGTACGTGACATGTTGCGATTCCGTTTCCTCCCTTTAAGCTTCAAATGTGACTTCGCAAATTCGGGAAATGTTAAAAACCTTAAGCTCTCGATAAAGGACTCTACGCTATGCCTGCAAGGTTATACCGGCAGTGATAACTTCGCTGACGAGGCTGACTTCGAGGACGAGTTTATGACGGCACGACATAGTCATGAAGAGTATTGCTTACACCGTATTGTGCTTATTATGCATAGTACTGAAGTAAAGTGGTGTACTGGGCGAGCTGGTATAGATTCATGGCGAGACTTGGCGTCATGTATGTAGAGTACTGCATGTTATGGTAGTGTCATGTCAGTTCTGTTCCTGCTGTCACGGCTGCGTTCAAGGAGCATGAGCCCTCATCAAGTGTGCTGGATTTTATCTTTTAAGTGCGTACCACTTTAGGAGCCCGGCTTGTCGTCCATCCATGGATCTCGTGCGGCTAGAGAGAGAGAGAGATAATAAAACGAGAGAAAGGCAGGGAGGTTAACCAGAATTGTAGCATCCGGTTTGCTACCCTACACTAAGGGGAGGGGGAAAGGGAAAGAAAGATGGAAAGGACAGCGGAGAGAAGAGCAGGCGCGCGATAAAAAAAAAAAGATATAAACAAAAGGAAGCTGTAGATCGGCAGTACTAAAGCCTATTCAATAGGCCACTGGCACGCAAAAAGTTCAGTAAGGCCTTAAACGATAGATCACGCTCACAGTCAAGCGCTCAATACTGCTCATAACAGGGCTAGTATAATGCTCAAAGCCGGGTTAACATGAACGGACGAGGTCTAAAGTAATACAATTAACCGAAATAACCAAGCAGTAATCGGAATAATTAACTTAAAATCGCTAAAAAACGTTTGGTAAACACGCGGTTCACTCCTGCCCCGCGCAAAGAAGACGCGACCGCCTCGCAGAGCGCACGATTTCTCCTCCCCCGGCGCTTCGCCGGCTACATCTGAAGGGGGAAACCACATGACGGAACTCGTTGCAGACGACACGTATCTCAACTGCCGTAACAAGCAGGAAGTCCGTAAAGCGCAGCAAAATGTAGCGCGCATATGTCACACACCGAGTTTGCGAATCTCCCTAACAAGATTCTACTCGTGCCGGTGAAACCCTACATGCTTACCTAAAACACTGATGTCATTGACGGTTTGGTAAACGGAGCAGTGGGAACTCTACGAACTGGAATCGCCGGGTGCCGTGCCCTTGCTACGCACTTCGTCAGGTTTCACAGTAGTGAAGCTGTCTTGTTTTTTTTGTTGTTGTTCGAAGCACCTTTTATTTCGCAAGCTGTGCACAAAATGGACACTAGCTCATTCGTCACTTTCCCGGGCAGCCTTAAATCGACCCGTACTTAAGACCGTTTTCAAAAGCAAGCTTAATCCTTCCTGGCAAATCTTCTCTATTTTAGGAAAATATGCTCGGTCCGATGTGCAAAGATGAGATGCAGAAAGCTTGCAATGCCACCAGTCCTGGAGGCCGCGCAAAACCACCTTAAGTGTGGAAAACTTTCGGAAAGGGCGGCATTTGTGTTCTGTGCACCAAACGAGAAAAAAAAAAAGAGAGCAAAATTATAGGCTACAAGGGGCAGTCAAAAGACGCCTTTATAAACCACGATATGATTATGAGGGACGCCGTAGTGAAGGATCTCCGGAAATTTCGACCATGTGCGCAGTGCGTTTCCCAGTGTGTCAGCATATGACGCTCTTTCTTTCTTTTTTTTCTATCTATCTATCTATCTATCTATCTATCTATCTATCTATCTATCTATCTATCTATCTATCTATCTATCTATCTATCTATCTATCTATCTATCTATCTATCTTTCTTTCTTTCTTTCCTTCTTTCTTTCTTCTATCTATCTATCTATCTATCTATCTATCTATCTATCTATCTATCTATCTATCTATCTATCTATCTATCTATCTATCTATCTATCTATCTTTCTTTCTTTCTTATCTTCTATCTATCTATCTATCTATCTATCTCTATCTATCTATCTTTCTATCTATCTTTCTATCTTCTTTCTTTCTATTTCTTCTTTCTTTCTTTCTTTCTCTTTCTTTCTTTCTTTCTTTCTTTCTTTCTTTCTTCTTTCTTTCTTTCTTTCTTTCATCGCCTCCCCACACTCGAAGATAGGAAAACTGTCGATGAATTTCGTTAAACTTCTGCCTTTCTTTATTCTTTTAACCCACGCTTTAGCCTTCCTAGAACATTGAAAGCGTGTAAATGAGGAAACAACAACACATCACCCCTTGCGTACCTTTCAAAATATGACAGAGGTAATATGCAGAAATGGGGTGCGTCGTGATACGAAAGCGTTCTACAACCTTTCTTTGGGAGAATTCATAAATGATTTATCTTCTCTTCGCAGTGGCTTCGTACTGCCATTTATGGTGCCAAATCCCAAAACAAGCAAAAGAAGCGTAGGAACAGTATATCTGGTGGGAATCATAAAACGTTACATGAGGTACGTACGAAGGTAAATTTTCTGTTGCCTTGAAAAAAAAAAAATGCTGTCAGCGTCACGGGGCACAGCTGTTTGCGTCAACCTTAAAGAGGGTACAAACACAAGGTAACGACTCAAGGATGCAACGACTTCCGATGCGCAGGCCCATTAGTGTATGCGTCACACTGCAATCATAATGATTTCTTAAAACAGCAGGAGCTTGTGTACAAATGTCTCATTCTAAAAAAAAAGTAATCGTAAATGTGCAGAGGATTAGCTTCATTGTACTGCACCTCGTAAAGTGCCCTAACCTTTCCATTCTTGGGTGCAAGAAATGACTGTCTGAAATTTAAGAAAGTAAAGCGCAGGGAAGCGAGTCCGTGAAAACAAACCTTGGACGCACCGGGGGTGGGGGGTACAGGGGGCGGAGGGTTACTAACATCTAAGGGCGTTCCCTGCCGATACGTCGAGACGCGGTCTTCATCCGAATCCGATGATTTAGAGAAGCTGTGCTGTTATATGTAGTTGCTGCCACACTCGCAGGAGAACTGAAATTCATTTCAGGAAACTTCGGCAACACCATATTTCGGGAACCATGAATCGAACCTGTAGATGAGTCATACACCATGGGGGAGTTGCAACTCTCGATGTATATTCTGTTGGTAGGCACGTAGGGCAGGAAAGGATTGTCTTACAAAATGAGGCACGAGGTCGGTCTTCCGGCAGTGAGGCTAAATGATGGGCAGGGGCGCGAGCAAGATGTCTCACGCGTGTTCTGTGCGCTTCGGTTACGATGTGCGTCTTGGTCGGGTAGTCGTTTGCAATCGCAATGGTCTCAGCTGTTCACGAACGTAGCGGTAGCCCCAGACAAACTCTAAGCGCTATAGCCTGAACGCTTTCGAGTGTGCGGATATTGGTTCTGCAGGTATTGGTCAGCACAGAAAACGCTTATCGCAAATACCCGAGAAAAAGCGTCCTGTACAGTTGCATCAGTGCATGTACTGAGGTCCCCAAGGTTTATCTTCCAAGATACTTGCACAAATTAGCAATGTTCGTCAGGCGCCTCTTTAGGCAGGCCGCATGTGGACCCCAGCAGTATGAATACGCCCAGGAATCTGTGCGTCCTGACATAAGGTATGGCTTGGCCGTCGATAGGTATAGCGTATGGTCTGATTGGCTTTCGGCTAAAGGCAATCAATGCACATTTCGTTGGCGAGATCTTGAGACCTTGTTCATTGAGGTACACCGATACCAACGTCGCAGCTTTGGGAAGCTTTGCGCGTACCTGAGGCCGTGTCACGCCAGTCAACTGGCGTAACCACATTTGGTAGTCGTTCCACAAGACCAATGAGCACGAGGTTGAAGAGTGCTGGGCTCAAGACGCCACCTTGGGAAGTAGACGCCATAGTTAGGCTGTCGATTAATCTTAATTACGCGGGATTTTTCAGCGCCCATCCTAAGTTTCTTACATGGCCGTCTTGGTATGCTGCCTTTGTCTGAATGTGACGGATAAAGGCTGGAATTGAAGGAAGGACTTCGTGCTCAGCATTCTTAACCCCAAGGTCACTGAACCACCTTGTACAGTAGACAATCAGCTCCAACAAAGCCAATGAAACTCTCAGAAGAAAGGTCCCACAGTACACGGGAGAGAGAGAGAAAAAAAAAAAGCCAAGGAAAGGCAGGGAGGGTAACCAGATTGTACCTGGTTTGCTACCCTACGCGGGAGGAGGGGGAAGGGAAGAATAAAAATAGAAAAAACACGAGGAAAAAGAACAATGGGTACGCGCACACACATATGAAATACCGCGTACACCCGGACAGTCACAACCGAGAAATATGTCAGAAAGCAGCCCCCAACAAGCTCGGGAAGCTATGCAGGCTTACGGATCCAAATGCCGTCCCGCCAGAGAAGTGCACTAAGCGGCACCGGAACAAGTTCGTTGAGTGTGCCGAACGTGTGGTGTACTGCCTCCCTCTTTCGTGTGGGAGGCAGTACATTGGGCAAACCGGGCGTTGCCTCAATGACCGGCTACGTGAACACCACAACAATGTAAAAAATGGCACCGGTGGTTTTTTGGTGATTCACTGTCGAGATTGTGGCTGCATTCCTTCCTTTCCTCTGTGTACGGTTGTTTCACGCGGCAGAACACAGCTAATTCGCGAAGTGACAGAGAGAGGCCGAGGCGATTATCAAATTAGGTGATCTGTGCGTTAGCTCACCATCACTGGCCCTCACCGATAAGGAGCTTGTGTTCCTAAGATCTTCTTACGCGTAACTGTTTATTTTACTCAGTATTTTTATTTATTTTTTTATGCATGCGCGGTCTTTTTCATGTGTCGCGTCCATTCGCGCGCATGCGTGATGTATACTGTGGCATATATAAGCTGATCCAGTGGCACAATAAATCCAATTGAAAGTTTGCGCTGTGTTTGTACTTGTCTTCTGTCCGTGTTTTCGTCGCGCAATTTCTTTGATGTCATGGACCACCAACTAGCCCAAAATGCTGCTCTCATTAATGTCAGATAGGTTACTCTGCGGTTGTCGTAAAGTATACTGGAATGCAAGATGTTAAAAAAGGCTTCCAAGGAATGGCTCCAAGGAATCCAGAACTTGCAGGGCGCATTGAGCTGACGGAGTTGTCATTCTGTTTAGGAGAGTGCGCATCTTGCTTATGAGAGATCTCAACACAGCGAGGACTTGTAGGCCTTCGTTGTGGAAATCACCTGTGGTCGATGAAGTACATTGCGGTACATTCTGCGCCGGCTCTCCATGAGTGCAAAATGGTGTTAGTGAGGGCCATGCGACATTCACAGCCGCTTTCGATGCCTCTGCATCTTTTCGGCTCTCCCACTGTTATGCATTAGGCGGTGGTGGTGGCGGCAGGGGGGGGGGGGGGGGGTAGCTGTCGCTTTAGAGAAGTCTGCCGGTCTCTCGAAGTAGGAGATTGAGGTGTCTGTCCATATCGGGCAGCAGTAGCCCTAGATCTCCGTCGCTGACGCGAGTGTCATTATCTCCTTGTCACAGTGTCAGCAGCAATCATGCGAATTGGTTGAATCTGATTGGTTCTTCTTGAGAATCTCAAGGGTCTCTAGCAGGATTATGAACCTTAGAAGGGAAATGGGCACAGTGGGAAGAAAAAGCCTTATCTGCTTAATGCTCCAATGATCAACAGGTGCAGCGTAACGAACAGATATAGAGCTTATGAATAACTTTCCGCAATATACGAACTCTGTTCAATGCTGCCGTACTTTCGACGTCTAGGTGCATATTTCCGTCAATTCCTGCATGAATTCTTGCTCAGCCTATAAACTTGCGAAACTGAGCATCAACATGTGGATGTTATACTGAAGAAGTGAATTTATTTCAAACCGACAAGCGGCATCTGTCGCACAGTGACACAAAAGCGTTCATTTTTCAGTTCTATTCATTACGATTTTCCAGAGGCGCGTTCCTTTAATTTCGTTGTATTTATTTCTTGCGGTGAATATTTGCCGGCAGATAAACAGTGGACTTAAATATCAGTTCATATTTAAAGAAATAAGGGAAGCAAGCAAACAAAACAGGGCACACGGCTTTCAAAGAGTCAACCTTGTATTCCTTCATTGAATGATTCGGGGAACGATGACGTATGCGGTGTGGCACAGCGACCAGAATGATGAATTTGTGTCTTACGAAACACTTGAGGATTCTGACAGCTATTTCTCGTCAACCAGGGTCACAGTGCCAACAATGGCTCTGATCCTGTGCTTTTACCTGGTGCCCTTGATGGTGGACGGGCCAGCTGACCAAGACAACTTGGCTTTGCATGAGCGAAACTGCATAGAGAGGCCCTGGGCCGTGCCAGCCCTCATGAACAACTTCCTGCCACTCCATATAATGGTGAGCACGCACACTGGTCCTGAAATTTTTACAACGGAGCTGTTAAGCTTGGCTTGCGCCGTTAACCGTGGACAAAACAACTATCATCATCATGGAGCGGCAGGAGCTCTGCTCGGCCTGTTCTTCCTCTTCGTCAACTTCTGCTTAGCTCCCAGAACACGTGCGCCGATTTGTTCGGCGTAGCATGCGATAAATCTGATGGGCGAGAGAACGAGTACAGAGAGAGAGAAAGAAAGAGAAAAAGAGAAACAGAAATTCATGGCGAAAAAAATTCTTGGCGAGGCGGGATTGGAACTCGCGTCCCCGCGATCTGAAGGCCAGCGTCGTAACCGCTCGGCTATCAAGGCACGCTGCAGCAGTACATAGCATAGCCTAGTATAGTATAGTATAGCATAGTATAGTATGTTCATGCAGTGCTATCGGATAGCGCGCACATTGGCGTCTGGAGTCGGTGTTGCTGCTCCCCTGCAACAAAGCGCATGAACAGTTCCGGGCACGCACGTGTAAGGGGGTGGGAAATCGAAGTGAGAGTGAAGAGGAGGGAAAGGAGGAGGGGAGAGAGTAAAGCATTGCATAGGAAGAGAGAAATAGAGAGAAAGAAAGGCAAGAAAGAGAAAGAAAGATAGAAAGAGTGAGAAAAAGAAAGAAATATATATAGAGGGAAAGAAAGAAATAGAAATAAACAGAGACAAGAAAGACATGGAAAAAATAGACAGAAGAGAGAACACGAAAGAAAGAGATGAAGAATGAAAGAGAAAACTGAAGAGAAACAAAGAAGGCCGCCCAGCTCCGCACTTCCTTCAGGCTCGGCACCGCTAGTGCGAAGCTGCTCCAATTTTTTTTTTTCGTCGCAACATCTTTACCTGCGTAACCCCTAGAAAGTATGAAAGTGAAAAGAAATGTTTCTGTCCACAGATAGAAAAGCCAGTATTATCATAGTCATTCGGGAGCTGTCGGTCTGCCAAATTGAGTTAATAAGGAGGTTAGTAGATGCTATGGCGAGAGCAAATTAACCAAAAACACGAAGGACTGAATAATCAAATATAGTTGGTGCGACGCAATCCCAGGACAAGCGCCATTTTTTGAAATGATCAGATTTTGATAAGTTTCATAAGGTTTATAAGATTCACTTTCCTGAAAGTTCCTCTTGCCCGCGAATTTTTTAAAAAGTGCATAATTACATTGCACCAGCCGGAAAGAGCATAAATGAATGCAGAGAAAAACCCCAACACTCACACACACAAAAAAGAAAGAGTAAGGCATAGTCTGACGACAACCATGACGGCGGTGCGGGGTTGGTAGAGGTGGTGGTGGTGGTGGTGGTGGTCGCTATGTGGTTTTAGCCTGGCAGACCTGGAAGGCAATTGCTCCGTCCAAACGTGCGTTTTCGTTATAATGCTTACCAAGTGCCACTTAGGCCAGTCTCTCTGAGATAATTTAAAGCTCACTTATCAGGTAATTACGATTTTATCTCGGTGAAACACAACAGTTGTAGCGCGGGTGATTAAACTTTTGAGTGGAAGATTTCAATTGGGATAAGATTTTGTTTAATCTGAGTAATTTAGAGCCATGCAATAGGCCATAAACGCTATGGCCGCAAAACAACGTCGGTAAAAAGACGTGAGCTCGGCAGCGTGACATCACCATTCGATCTAACCGCACATCATTCCACATCTGCGGGGTTTCGGGCCGCACTGTCATTGCTGTGGCCATGAGTAACAAGTTAACGTCATTAGCAGTGCGACACACACGTAACCCAGAGGTTGTGTGTGCGGCTCCTACCTGCGTGCCATTAGGCCACGATGTCAAGGATCGAACCCGCGTCTGTCTGATCAGCAACCGAGCGCCTTAACGACATCGCTGCCGTGGCGGCTAAGCGGCTTATTAGACAGAGCAGGCGCGTGTCCAAAAGTTTGTCGCGCTCCCAGAAGTAACACACACACACCACACACACACACACACACATATATATATATATATATACATACATATATATATATATATATATATATATATATATATATATATATATATATATATATATTATATATATATATATATATATATATATATATATATTATATATATATATATATAATGACCGGTTGTTTGCATTAGCGCTGTAGAAAGTGCTCAAAGTTTGGAGTGAGTCACTTGCCACCTACGCATTTGCTGCTTAGGATGCCATTTCTTGCATTGAGTGAGTTCGTGCCGCTCAAGCAGTATTGTTTCATATTAAGATGGCTGTATTTTTTGTTACAGTGCCTCAATCACCTTTGGTACGTTTGTGCTGACCTTCAAATATTCATTGTGGTTGGGCTTCCCATGGCGCTGGCGATATTGAGGTAAGATTTTCGTATTTTATTATTGCTATTTCAAGACACAGCAGGTTATAACGCTACTATTTGGCATTTTATTACACTGACGCGGCCGTCTATTCCTTGCAAACTTTAACTATTAAGTGTGGCACACGATATCCGCGCACAACCACTTGTATATGGCAATAGCGGTTCGAACGATCGTGCTGCAGCAATTGTGAGAGGGTCACTACTGCAGCAAATACTTTGGGCAGTAAATAACATTTCTTTTTACGACTACAATGCTTTGCTGATTCGTCTTTGGAGCACGTCAGATTTAATTTATTAATAGTTAAGCTATATATCTGACTAACGAACGTGCGGTGGGGGGCTAGTTGGTAAGACGTGCTAACACTAATATCTGATGGGGTTTAACGTCCCAAAATCACGATATAATTATGAGACGCCAGTGGAGGGCTCCGGAAATTCAGACCACCTGCGGTTCTTTAACGTGCACCTAAATCTAAGTACACGGGCCTCGAGAATTTTCGCCTCCATCGAAAATGCGGCCGCCGCGGCCGGGATTCGATGCCGCGACCTGCGGGTCAGCAGTCGAGCACCATAACCACTAGACCACTGTGGCGGGTGGTAACACGTGGTAAAAATAATAAAACTACGCCTGAGAACAGGACACAGGAAAGAAGTGCACACGACCAGCGCTGGTCCAGCAGGACTGCGCTGGTCCTGTCGACTTCCTTCCTGTGTCCTGTTCCTTGGCGTATAGTTTTATGTTTTTTACCATATCTGGCTAATTGATCACATGAATAGATTAAACGACGTAATTTAATTAACATGTACTGATGGGCTAGTTGGTGAGCCATGATATTTGATGAAGCAGCGCACAAAAGGACAAATTCACGCACACATAAAATGACACAAACACAAGCGCTGTTTGTTTGTGTCATTTTACGTGTGCGTGAATTTGTCCTTTTGTGCGCTGCTTCATCTAATTTAATTATTTGAAACATAAAGCCTCCCATCTCAGAAAAAAAAGAACACAAGGCCGATATTTCTGTGTCTCTCTAAAAATGAGTAGACCGTAGAGATCCTGTTAATCTAACTACGACCTGATTATACGGGTTTGCAGGTACCCGAAGACCTCCTCCGTGCTTTCATGCGCCGTGGCACTTTTCTGCTGCGGCTTGACGTCGTACCAGATCTACAAGTGGGGAGTCACATACTCCGTGACTGTCGGAACTGCGGATATTAGGTAAGCCTCAGGCAGTTGCATGCATCCTGCAGGCAAAAGGGTGACCGGAGTGCAAGTGCGAGGTAACTTTTGTTTGTTTGTCCAATAATGGTCTGATATTTAATTTAGCTGGTTTGCAAGTGGATTGCAGCCATGTTTTTTGAAGGAGTCGCAATAGTAAACACAGCATGCTTTGGCTATGCACACTTCGCATGCCTAAAAGCAACTTCCGCCACCATTTAGGCCCGCGGACTATGGTCCGCGGGCCTAAACAGGAGTGATCGCCCGTGGTACTCTCACTTTCAGGACATTCGCTTTAATCTCGAACTGCGCCAGTGAAGTTGAAGCGGTTTTGTATAAAGACGCCATTCGGGGAATGAATAATTATAAACGAAAAGGTTGACATTCATCTAAACCTAAGACGGTCCTACAAAGTAAACTCTATAAACAATCCTAATGCGCTTCGCATTATAAATAAGTTAACATTTCGCTGTCGCACTTCCGGCCTCCCAGCGAATGAGTTTGTGGGTTGACTGCAATGTTGAGGCACTGGTACGAGGTTCAATCCATGTCGCAATCATAATTATTCTTAGAACTGCAAAGCCTCTGTTCAAAAAAAGAATTCGGATTGGTTTCTTGTTTAGCCTCATGCTGCGTTCGTGTGCAAACGTTGGATCTCAGGCAAATAAAGATTGCCGCTGACGAGAGCAGAATTGTGGGCTTGTTTGTATAGCACCTTGACTAAGTTTTCTTTGCTCGATTAAAAAAGAAAGATAGAAAAACTGAAGAAAAAAAAAAATGCGTGCGCCTTTGTGAGTCTTGTCCACATTTTTACTTGCGGTAAGAAAACGCATTGAAGTTGCCACTGACATCCAGAAGCTGAAATTTACATGGTGTATGATTGCTTCAATCAATCAAGTGGCCGCGCTATGCGTCATAAACCATGAACAAGTTCAAGCAAACTAACAGTTCTGCATTCTTGACGTATGACGGTGAATGTTTACCTGTGATATCGTTTATTCATTACTAAATGGGTGGGTGGAAGGGTGAAAGTGTTTAAGTAGTTTTATATAAACTCTCGACACGTACAAAGGTTGTTAACCTTATTGCTTTATTTTCTGCTCAGTCACAATGAAATTGCAATATAGCACTAGCCGGACGGAGTCCGGTAATTAAATTTTTGCGCTGAATTTACGAGCTCGCCATAAGCCCAATGGAACAACACATCAAATTGGAAGCGAAAACAAATTGTAACTATTACAAGAAGCTTCAACGAAAGTTTCTCGTAATGTATAGTCGACATCCGGTTTTTTTCACGGTGAGTAGAAACGACGCGTAGAACTAGTGGTGCGTGAACTAACACCTATAATGTTGACGTAACTAGTTCGCTAACTACGTTATCGTACGAGCGTTTTTCGCCTAACGCATGCTGCAATGCACAAAACCATTTAGCGCGTCGTCTTCGACTTCCTAATGGATGCTAGAAAATCATCGATGGATTTAGACGGCATCTGAAACATGACTTTGGCAGTCTTGCTTTTTATTCTAATTTTTTTTTCTTGAAAGGTACAATTGTTTGTTGCTGGGGGGGGGGGGGGGGGAGGGGCTGGTATCGGATAGCACGCACATTGGCGTCTGGAGTCGGTGTTGCTGCTCCCCTGCCACAAAACGCATGAAAAGTGCTGCAGCTTGACCTCACTCTAGCGATGTTTTGCGATTATGTCTGACATGTGCTCACGTGGTATTCTGGTATGGCCTGGCACACTGGAGTGCTATTTTGGCCTCAGCGTGGAGGCTGGGCTGCATGGTATCGTGAAGTGACAAGCTGGTTATTTCATTGTTTGTCAACAGACACGTTATTCAAACGTTGCGGCATGAAACGGGGAAGCTTGCACAGAGTGCTCCTGCACTTTTGCCAGTGTGACGAAATGAGAAGCCATTTTGCGCATTCAACGCACACGAGTAGACGTAGCTGAATGCTTTTTGCACCACTACAACTTGCTGCTACTGCCACGTGCGTGAACAGCGGAACAGCGCTGTGGCGTTAGTACCTGCGTTATGTGACACGAACCTTGCTCACATTTACCGCAGGCCTTACTGCGACAATTTGTGAGCGATGGACATTTTTGTACTTCGACCTTGCACATGAACATGCCATGATTATGGCCTCTGCACTCAGACGCGTGGTTCAGGTTTTCGTCCGGGCCTGCTTGGCAAGTGAACGACCCACGCTTTCTGTTTACCCGCCGTACGAAACGAAAGGTCAACGTGCCGTGGCCTGTCATTCAGTCCTTGAACATCATTCGAAACTGAGCACCCGAAGACATATAAGGCGAAAGTATCGCAGCGCAGAGAAAACAATTTGCTTTCTACATACGTTATAATACGCACGCCATCCTGCGAACGCGTCCCATAACTAAGTAAATTGGAGCATGATCAAGATCGTTTTTTTTATTCTTCATTACGTTCGCAGCGACGTGACTACGATATGCTGTCTAAATGATGTAGGATTCAGTACAGAAAATATTGCGCGGACTCCACGTAATTGGGAGCATCTTTAACGAAAGAATTCGGTGGTGTTTGCGAGGAATGGTGTTACTGTTTAGCGACAACTCGCAAATAGAGCACCCGGTGAAGTTACTACCCATTTTTTAACGGGGAACGGACCGTTCAACGTAAATGTGTAGTGCTCTAAAACTGAATACACGGCCGACTTGAATCAGAGTTTGCCACACACACTATTGGCCTTAAGACAAACTCCTGCTTTAAGGTGTATACTTGTTTACAGATGCAAACGACGTGGTTAGTTTTGGCTGTTGTCATTCAGTGTACATCAAATTAAAAGTAAGCCTCGCTTAAAGAGATGAGCAATACTTTCTGCGGTACTCGAACAATATTCTGCGGTACTCGAACAGTAAATCGAGATTTATTAGGCGCACAATTTTCTGCCTAAACTACAAATTAAGAAGGTTAGAAAGATATGCGCGTTACAAGGCGGAGCAGGAGTGAAGCCCAGTGCGTTTATGGAAGAGGGAGAGAGAGAAATGCTTTAATGAAATGCCGGAGATGCTAGCCTGGCTATTCGCCTGACATGCTACTCCAGATACTGGGTGATGATTATGATATATACACTGATAAACACATAACAGCACATACAGCCACACGCGCACACACATATAAGGGTGTTTCAAAAAATGTGTCCCAAAATCTTCAAAAATAAGGAAAAAATAGATATTTTCTCGCTGCCTTCATAATTACTTTTTCTGTGGCGGCAGGCATCTTAAGACGAGTAGAGGCATCACCTAAGACAGTAATTACAGGAATTAAGTTAATTAACCTTGCAGAGGAGACAGGTGGTCGGGTCAAATTGGAAAATTGCAACCCTTCCTGCGAAGAGCCTGTTGCCGCTTTCAGATTTCGCAAAAGCAGCCGCTGGCAATTATTAGCGAATAATGAAACCTGACCAATTTCGCCGGCGAAACCGAAACCGAAACTCGGAAGAGCGCAACTGCCGTACTCTTCCTAGACGTCTTGAATGAGCGAGCGCCGTTGTATGCCAATCATCGATCGACTTCGCTTCGTGGTTGTATGGGTTTCGTTTGCGGTTAGAGCACGTGTGGCGCACGTACGTTAACAAATGCGGAAGAACTAACACCACTGCAATCGCCGTCGTGAACAGTGACGTCATTCAAATCGGCTGCTAGTTGCGCGCATCGGAGCTCCGGTTTCAGTTCCGCCGGTGAACTTGGTTGAATTTCATTGCTCTGCAATAATTACCAAAGGGCGATTTGTCAAAGTCTCAAGCGCAGGAAGGACAGCAATTCTCCCAGTTGACCCGACCGCCTGTCTCCGCTATAGTTAAAACGTTAGTGAAGTTATATTTGTAATTACTGTGTCTAGTCATCTTTCGGTGTTTCTCACCACAGAAAAAGTTATTATAAAGGCAGCGAGCAAATATTCTATTTTCTTTATTTTTATAATTTTCGGACACATTTCTTGAAACACCCTGTATATTACTCTGTTTCGAAAATTTCGTTATGGCTCGTGGCCCGCTAGAACGTCAACAGCACTTTCGTGGCACGTAAGGCATGTAGGTGGTGCTCTGCCATGCGCCGAGAATATGCCGCAGTTCTAAGCTCGAGTCCCGTTGAAGGTGTAATGCCGCCTTCAGAGACTACGTCTCATGATGCATTTCGCCTGCAGTCACACAGATCATGTTGCATGTTTTCTGGGGCGTTACATTGAATGCATATTGACGAGTCGGCCAGTTTAAGCTTGCTCTTGAAGTAATTCGTATAGGTGACGTTTAGTCTGATGCGGTGTCGGCATGTTCGATCTTGTCTATTAAGGTGTCGCGGCATGTAGAAGTCACACGCCTTGCCAGTATTCATTAACTTTCTTAGAATATCGTTGTGAGATCTTGAAGTGTTACCCTGATTTTGTGAGCAGATCGCAAATCATTTGTGTAGTTCATGGATGAATGTGGTTCTTACGAAGTGTGCATAGTCGGAAAAGTAATAATTAATTAGAGCTTCTAATGAATTTATTTTGGTAACGCAATGTAATATACATGATATTGCAAATATAGTAGGCTCAAACATACAAAAACACAATTCAGCCAACCAAAAATAATGTTTAACGATTTAGTTCAATGTCATGACGAACATGGCTATTCCAACAACGCTATTACAATCACGTTTCTAATTTAAGGAACATTAATACGGCGCGCTATATTCCTAAGTCTAGTGAAATAGGGTGGAGAAGCTACAAGGAACGCGTTGTACTGGTACAAGGACTAGAAAAAGGCATTAGAGTTAAATCAAAAGGTGCCTGTTATCTGACGAACAGCAAGTGTTTTGATGACGGTGTACGTAAGAGCAGCGTTTGTAAATAAGCTTAATCTATGTTGATCGTCAGAAGTGTCCGACGACTAGTATACAAGATCAACTTGCGTACCGAAATATTCGCTGTAATGTCCACTGGCTGTATGATTTGCTATCGTGCCCATTTGATTAAACACTAGACAAGATGCACTATAGCGAACACGGCTTTCTCACGTTTGCTGAAGTGACGGATCCAGACGGAGAAGGCGGGTATGCAGAAAACCGGACGTATTCCACATTGAATGAGTTAGATCACGTGCGAGCGAGCGAATCTTTGATGCTGCATCAGCTCGTCATAATGGAATCGCTTCCTGCACGGCACTTTCATGAGAATTCCTTGCAGAATTATCGGCCTGTTCGTTGCCGTCGATGCCACAGTGGCCTGGAAGCCACTGATAAGTAATGTCATGCCCTTTGTCTGTTAATTGCTGATAGGTTTTTCTTATTTCTAATACTAGTTGGTCTTGTGCACAACGACGTAAAGCTGATGACAGACACTGCAGGGATGACTTCGGGTCTCTAAATATGCCCCATTTTAGTGTTGTCTCCAGTTGAATTTTTCGAAGTGCACTGCGGAGTGCTGCAAGCTCCACAGCAGTCGACGTAGTCCTATGAGACGCTCCTAAATTATAGATTTCGGCTTTTGCAGGGAAGATAACAGCTCCTGCATATCCCCTAACAGTTGTAAAGCCATCCGTGTAAAGTCTAACGTGGTGTGCGCGTATTCCTCGTGTAGCATCAGCAGATACAGCTGCTTTAAAGCTGGCGACGAGAGTTCCGCCTTCTTCCGAACCCCTGGCACTGTCAGGCAAAGTTCAGGCTGATCCAGGCGCCAAGGGCGTGTCTGGTTCAAATTCCACCCGGACTATCCTGGTCCGAAACAGCAGTCCTCTGCCGCCTGTGGCTTGGAGTGTCTTTCACGAACAGCTTTGCTTACCAAATCGGAATGACAGACAGTGCTGCCTGTGCTCACTGTGCCAGCGAGGAAGCCACTGCGCACGTCTTGTGTCATTGTCCTCACTACAGCTCACAGAGACAACAGCTCTCAGACTGCTAGCACGCCTCTATAACCAGCCGTTTCCTGAACAATCAATTTTGGAGTGCCGGAACGTTCGAGCTTCCAACCAGAAAGTGACGAAGGCGCTGCTGAAGTTTCTACGCTCAACCGGCCTCGCCGGCCTCGCTAAACGACTATGACACTCCCGTGCTTGAGTGTGTGTGCGTTCTTTTCTTTTTTTATCCCTTTTCTTCTACGTCCCTTAACTTTCCATCCCCCCTTACCCCTTCCCCAGTGCAGGATAGCAAACCGAAAAACTTTCTTCTGGTTAACCTCCCTGCCTTTCACTTAACCTTTCTCCCTCCCACTCTCTCTCTCTCTCTCTCCTTCTCTCTCACGTTTGCTCGAGTCACCTTGGGGTCACAATGTCTTTGTGAGCGCTCACAGGGCAATGCCAAGAGAACGCCTTGCACATTTTGGGCTAGCGCGCACGTCCGGGCAAAAATAAACATCCCAGTAAAAGTCGACAACGCGTTTTCCTCCGTCCTTCTCAGTATGCATTAAGAAATGATTCGCAATATTCCGTCCCGAACCGCGATACCATCCTGCGTGCACGGGAACCCTCTGCCCTTGCTCGTTGTCGGGCGGCGACAAAGTTTCCTTTCGCGCTGATGAGAGCCATAAGGTGACTTCGGTGATTAACGAAGAAAGGCAATGTCCTCAGCTTTTGCAATCAGCAACTTTAGCCAAGAAAAATGATAGAGGGCTAGAGATGAGGTAGTTGCGAAACGAGTATAAAATAAGGAAACGTCAGAAAAAAAAGGACCATTAGTCAGGGGGCTTTGTTCATTTTTTAGTAGGATTGCACGTGTCGATCGTTTCGTTGTAGAGAGATCGAGTAACCTGCTCTGAGATAGTTATGCCAATTATGGAAGCCACAGTGTCGTTTCAGTCAGCAAAACTATGCATGCTGCTGGTATAAAGCGCGGAAAAATGCTCGAATTGCGTCTCTAAGCGCGGCGAGTCATCGTAGATATTACTGCAACATTTATTAGAGCTTCTGTCTTGAATCAGATCAATCACGTAAAAGCACGGAATATATCAAATTAGATTGCACAGTGTTTCCGAAGAGATGACAGCGAGTGACTCTGTTTTTAGTGTTGCCCATGTATACGGGTGGTGTCTGCGTTGTTGCTGCTGTATGAGTAAAAACGATATACACGTATATACATTTATGCATATTGTCTTACATTTCATACATGATTTCTTCCGGTCTTCTTTCGTGTTCCTTTTTGACGGTGTTGGATCCAATCAAGCTGGGCCCAAACAAGTTTTCTGGCTTCACGCAAAATTTTTCTGCCGGCTCGACAAATATAGCTACGCATATAAAGCAAGCCTTTACGCTAGAATTTTTTGTAAGAACAGAGTCTAACCACTGCGAATGCTGGATATATTTATTAGCGAAGGTGTCCAGCCAATGGCAAGGATCACTCACAAAAGAAAATCTTTGTAAATTCTGTCCCAGTTTGTCAAGTGTATGCGCACGAGTTCTTACACTTTCCACACAATGAGAACAGGACGTGCTTTAAAACATAATTTGCGGGGCTTTCCGTCCCAAGACCACGATATGATTATGAGAGATGCCGTAGTGGAGGGCCCCGCAAATTTTGACCGCCTGGGGTTCTTGAACGTGCGTCTAAATTTAAGCACCCGGACCACTAGCCCTTCGCCTCCATCGAAAATGGGATTGCCGCGGCTGGGAGCGAACACGCGACTTTCGGGTCAGCAGCCGAGCACCGTAACTACTGCGCCAGAAAAGTATAAAAACAAAGTACCAAATCACTGTATAAATGCAATTAGTGCGAATGATCTTTTTAGTATTTACACACACTCATGATTAACCAAACCTGCGCGAAATTTCTGCCATTCGCATGTTTACACTTGGACATCACAATATCCCCGAATATCACCTCCATTAATCGTATCCTGGAATACTGCCTACCCTCGAGATACTAAGCTTCCTCTGCTAAAACAGAACATTCTTGGTGTTTGTTTTTATCAAACACAAGAAAACCTCAGAAGAATCTCCTTTTTAAAAAAATTCAACATTACACCACTGAAAGCGTTTGTCAACGACAGCATTGCATAGTAATTGAATATTAGGTTACCTAATAATGTATTTATGGAAATGAAACTATTTTACGTTCTTGCTCTTTATACGCTACGCATTTCCTTTTGTCAGTGGAAGATTAGGTGACCTCCACGAACTATTTTTCAACACTGCTTTCTTTTTACGCTTCTCTCGCTGTTGCTGCGTTGCAAAGATCGAACGCGAAAAGGGGAAAAAAAGAAGGCAGTTCAGTTTGTTTTAACCAGTAGAATAATGCACAAGGTGAACAGTCTATCCCGCACTTGCCAACCTGCTGAATTCATTTGCAGATTAGTAAAGCTCAATACACCAATTACGCTTTTGCAGAAGGCGATCCCGTTGCGAATAGACTCAGCCCGTATCGTAATCCTCTCTTTTCTTGTCACGACACCGGAAAGCTGAGGACTGCCCGATGCAGAAAGGGGGAGGGTATGGGAGACGGAGTGGGGGACGGAGTGGGGGAGTGGGTAAGGCACAGCCGTATTATTACTAGTATAACCAGAGTTCCGCGCCACGTGTACAGCCCAATATACTTCATAAAGCAGACTGTTCGCTTCCTCATGACTCGCTGCACAAGGTCGCGGCTAGCTTCCAAATGGCAACGCGAAGGTGAATCGCAATTGTTTGACACCGAAGGTCAGGTTTTCCTTGTTTTATCGGGAAGAGGCACTTTCCTGTAGACAATACATTTGGTGCCGAAGGAGTATATGCTCTCGATGCTGGCTGGGTTCAAGCCAGCATCTTTTTATATTGTTTTGATGTGAAAATGAGGGCCGCGGAGTATGATTTAGCTCCTATCTTTCCTGCTGCGATGTCGACGCAGTGGATTCTCGTTCACGTAACGCGACGATGAAGGCTTCCGCGTAACTTTGACCCAGCTTAAATGAAAGTCGCCTGCTATTGAGTTAACGTCAGTTGCAGGCAGTGTGTTGGAACAGAGCGAAAACCATAAACGGAAAACGAAAAAGAAAAACGATATTTTTGACCAGAACGAAAACGTAACCGAAACTTTATTATTGTTTCGTTCCACAGTGAAACCGAAATTTTTAAAGTCGTTTTTCGCTTCACGAGAAAATTTGGCAATCCAGAACAACTGAGGTCATGCAACGCGAGCAGTTATGCATATCTCAAGGTACAGTATTAGCGCGTACTTCAGGCAGGAATTCCAAAGCAAAAATATGTTGAAATTGTACGAAATACGAAAACAGTGGCAACCAGAGATGTTCATATCAACGCAAGTGGAGTTTTACGTGCCTGTCACGCAGGCTAGCGTGGAGAGGGCATTCTCGGCACTGAAGTTTGTCACAGCGAAAGTTGTTAATAGACCACAACAGCCGATTTTGGCGCCATAGTTGTCCGCCGCTGCAGCCACCGCCGGTGTCCGTAACCACTATCTCGTTAAATGAGAAAAAATGAAAGGAGAAACAAATTTTAGGATCGGATGGGATTTGAACCCACGCCCTCTGGTCGAGTATTCTACCACATAGCCACGCTGGTGCTTGAAACTCCTTCGCAAAAAAGAAAAAAAAAATTGCCGAAGCTTGCACTAAGCCGCGCAAGGCTTGAAACAGCGAAACTGAACGATCATGAAGACTACTCTGATTGCTTCTAGGTTGTTCCTAGGCCTTAGCTAGGTGATGCAGGTTCTTTATAGGTTGCTTCTAGGTCGTTGCTATAGGCTTTAGCTAGGTGATGCTAAGTTGTTTCTACGTTGATTGTCAGCGCAGAGAGGTTCGTGTTAAACCACAGACAGTCAGACACGACACGAATGTCCAAACTGAACCTCGCGCTGAAACCAACCGTTCGCACCTCTCATCTATATATATATATATATATATATATATATATATATATATATATATATATATATATATATATATATATATATATATATATATACACACACACGGGCACGTCGTCGTTGGCGTAGGCCTTCCATCGCTTCGGGGTCTTCTCGCAGCCGCCGTTGCCTTTCCCGTTCCCTAGCATTCTCTCGTCGTATGTACTCGGTGTCTTCGGCTCGCCGCCGTTGCTTCGCAGGCATTTGTCGGGCTAACTGTTGCCTTCTTCATCTTTAGTGGTCTTAATCTTTAGTGGACCAGTGGTGAGTAGTGGGATTTACCCAATTTCTGTGGCACAAGCCCGTTTATGATGATGATGATGATAGTTTTTTGGTTCGCCGGACAAGGAACGACTTGCTAAGCATCTTCGCTGTTAAAATACTCTATACAGGTGTCATTTCGGGCAAGAAATCGTGTTAACACATGTAATATAGCGTGGCAGAAGAGTAAAATAACGACCTGGCATCACACAATGCGAGTTGCGCAACAAGTCGGTCGCTGAATGCTTCGAAGCCATTACAAACGGCTCAGCCGTTATTCTTCATCGTCATCAGTCACAGCCCAAAGTGCACATAATGCCTTACAGATGTGTAGCGGGTACCCCATGTAGCGGGTACCCCAATGACGAAAAATGGCATAGTGGGTGCTTCCCTACTTCAGAAAAATTACGATGATTTATGGCGTAGTGGGTACTTTGCATGTGTACTTGTATAGTTGCCCCAAGATAGTCAACAACGGGCTCTAGAAAGGCCGCCCTTCCAGCTTTCGCTGTGACTGTGCTGCGTGTTGCTCGCAGGCCGGGCGAATTTTGTTTATCAGAACAGCGGTCTCGCACATCAGAGAGTACACTCAATATCATGCTGCTTGTGATATCGTGCTCGCTCTCTTAACACAAAGCATTTAGCGCGCTAAAAAAAATTCGTAATTGGCTTTTGACAAAATAAATATTATGACTTTGAAGGGTACTGTGCTGTTTGGTAGGTTTGTGCTGTTTGGTAGGAATTCATGGCGCAATTATTTCCGCTCCTCTGTATAACGTGTTTTACCCCTGTCCCACTTTCTTAAGGGGAGCGCAAGTAACTATACCACAAATCTAATGTTTCTTTATGATTACTTTAACTTCAAATTTTTGAAGAAAAACCTACGAACCGTTACGGAACACTTTTTTTTGGTTCCGGAAGAGAAATGGAACGGAACTTTTTGCGGTGTCGGAAGGAAAAACATTTCGTTCCGACACTCTGGTTGCAGGCGAAACAAACAAACAAACAAACAAACAAACAAACAAACAAACAAACAAACAAACAAACAAACAAACAAACAAACAAACAAACAAACAAACAAACAAACAAACAAACAAACAAACAAACAAACAAACAAACAAACAAACAAACAAACAAACAAACAGACAAACAAACAAACAAACAAACAAACAAACAAATAAACAAACAAACAAACAAACAAACAAACAAACAAACGAACGAACGAACGAACGAACGAACAAACAAACAAACAAACAAACAAACAAACAAACAAACAAACAAACAAACACTAAGCTTGGTGTTTAGCATCGATGACGTTAAGGTTCTAGCAGAAAGATAAACATTCCAAATGGCTTTCTTTGCTGAGAATTCAATCACACAGCAGAAAACCGCAGAGTTTATTGATTAAAACTCATCTGCCCCATAACTGCTGCCTGATAATTCGTCACAAATGCTACAGTTTCAGCCCAAAGTCGTCATCGTTACATGGTGCCACCATCGTGCTATGCGGCAATGGGTTAGTAGGGCATACAGGCAGGGGCGTAGGCAGAAATTTTTTTCGGGGGGGGGCACCTCCTTGATCTGTAGTGGGGACGAGCAGGCAGATGTGGTCGGGTGTCATTTTCTGCTCTGTATGCTATGGCAAAAAAAAATTTCGGGGGGGGGGGGGGGGCACGGGCCCGGTGTGCCCTAACGTGGCTACGCCCCTGCATACAGGTTACTTCAAGGAGGCTGCAGCTAATAGTGACCCTTACAGTGCAGTATATTTTGTTACTGTCTGATTCTGTCCTTAAATGACATAACGAATCGGCATGTGACGTTATTAAATACACTGTAATGTCACGACAACTTTGTCGGGTCAGTGGGATTTTGTGCATTGTGATGTTTTTTTTTTCTATATCAAACTTTTCATCTATGACAGATTTTCCGAGTGAAGTTTTCTTTTATTTGCCGTTTTTGAAAGTTTTAGCATGATTAAAAGCTGCTCATGTACTCCGCAGGTGCATTATATGTACCTATTTTTAACTAATACTCTTAGTCACAATCCTTTTTTGTTTCATTGTTTCTGTTTATTTCTACAGATATTTCCTTCTGATGTAGCTTTCTTGTTTTTAGCTGCAACTTTGAGACATTGGACTCTTCAGCAGCGAAACCCTATTTGCCCGCAGTCGATAAACAACAGAATGGCGCTGCATCATCTCAGCAGCGTAGAGCTGCTCGAGTTGCTCTCTCTCTCTATCTCTCTCACGAAGTGCAGTAGCTTGGGCAGGTAATAGAGCAGGGTAAAACTTAGCGGACAAGAATGCATTCTAAATTTGTGGAGCCCCGTGCTACCCGGCCTACGCTTTTATGAATCCAGAGTAAGCCTAGCGAAGGATTGCCTACATGCGCTTGGTATGCTCATAGAGCAAGTGCATCACGTTGATTCTAGCACATCATTCATATACGTTCCGGCTTTATCAATCATAGCGCTTCAGGCTGCTGCAACTTAAAAAGAAAAGAGATTTATTTAACGTTGACGACGCCAGTGAGTGCACATGGATACTCACTTATGATAAGCGCATGCCAGTGAAGCCTTTTTTTTTTGTTTTGGTGTTCTCGCTTGTAGCAATACGCAAAGGCTTCGAGGAGGAATTGCGAACGGCTGGAACGCACAAATGTGTAAACAAGGTTGTTCGAAGCCACATTAAACAGTACCACTCCGTTCATTGGTCAACAGCTGCATGTAATGCCGTCAAATGTCGTCTCCTCTACTTTGCAGCCTCAGCCTATCCCACCTGGAGTACATTTACGTGAGGCCGTTCTGCCACGTTGTGTCCTACGTGGTCGGCATATTTGCTGGATACCTGTCGGTCTGCCACGGATCAGTGCCTCTTGGTCGTGTAAGACGTCTTCCTTTATTTCCCACTTGACCATTTCAACTACCTCACCCCCCGCCCCCTGCTTCCAATTTGCAGCTTTGTACGATGCTGCTTAGATCCATTCAATCTTTTCTAGCGTATTAACTGCGGAGAAGTGCTCAAGCGGGCAATCAGAGCAGAGTCAAACGCTGTTTAACATGCCGATTCAGAAACACTGACAAGTGTGTCCTCGAGGGTGCGTATGGGGACACTGTAGATGAGACTTGGATACATTTGGGTGGCTGTTTCAGAGCGCTCTGGAGGCTCTGAAAAATTTATGTAAAAGATCAACTAAGAAATGCCACTAAAATAAGCGGGCCAATTTGAGATCAGGAAGGAGGAACATGACTTGAATACCTGCTAGTTATTGTTGTAGAGCTTTAGAGCTGTTGAATTCACCCCTTTCAAGCCCCATCAGAGCGCTCTAAAACGACCACGCGAATGAGCCATGAGTGTCATAATAAAGTGCACAACTTACTTCTCCCCTCCTCTAGTGTGGCGGGGTGCGCAATGCTATCGCAGTATGTGGGTTGTACGCTGTGAGCATTCTGAATTTTCCCAATTCCCGATCAATTAATTACGGAAGGTAGGCTCAAGCTTGATATGTCAGTAAGGACCAAGTCATGTTTCTGTGCAATATCGTGAAACACTCACGTTCGGCATATATTTAGAGCTAATATGGACCCTTGGATGTACGTTTGAGTGCACCTTTCATATTGCTCGATGAGATAAGGCTGCAACAACTATCCTTCCCGAATCTTCCCTTATTTCTATAAGCACTCACGCTATTTCTGAATAAATATCGAACTGCTGTTAATCTAGGCCTCACTATCGTTGTTCGATCCATCTTCTTGAGCGTTCTATTTCACGTGCGGCCACGGTGCCCAGTGGTTCCAGGTAGCACAGTGGATGCTGTCCGCGGCTCTATTTCTGTTCGTGATGTTCGTGACGGTGCCATGGAATGAAGGCAAATTGCCCAGCGCCCCCGTGAACGCCATCTATGGTGGATTCCACCGACTACTCTGGAGCGTGGCCTTGTTGTGGCCTTGCTACGCCAGCGCCACAGGACGGGGAGGTTTGTCACAAAACTGTTGCTCTCATTGAAATTTCAGATATTATTGCGATAGAAATTATATGGACACTCCAGGCTCATTTTTGTGGTCGCCGTCGCCGTGAGGTTCCGCATAAAGTAAAAAGGGATAACCTTTTCCCACGCGTCGTATGTTCTATGTGCGAGTGAGAGACCGCGAGGGCAAATGACGATCGCGGCTCGAAGTCGGATCTCATGCGTGGTCAGAATGTTTACCTTAGAACAATGATGCCAAGTGCACCTACCTTAAAAATGCATATGAACTAAGCTAAATTCCGGGGTTGTTCATGTCAAAACTATGGTGTTTATGAAGCACTCCGCAGTTGAGGACTCCGGAATTATATCTCCAGCCTGGAACTCTTTAACCGCGAAACCAACGCACAGTACACAAACATTCTTGCATTTCACCTTCATCCCAGTCCCGATTCTGTGGACAGTATCGAACCCGCGGCCTTCTGCTCTACAACGCAACTGAGCAGTGTGGCAGGGTCGACAGAGCAGCTCTGTGAAGCTTACTACATATCCGCGCATGACAAGTGAACAAAATATTTTTCAATGTGGTGCACTGCCTCTATAGTGCCGAACAGAAGTTTGTGTGAAATGCAGACCGTTGCAAATTCTGCAAAATATGCGTCCTTTAAATAAGAAACTGTTTCTTGATAAGTGCCGTGATATCTTGATAAATCATGCAAGGACAGCTGAAAGAACATCGTAACTACAACACAGGGACTAGAACTGGTTCGGTTGCCTTGGTGACCGCTTTTTATAAACGTTTAAGGCATGGTTATCGAGATGGTTGATCCATGGTTAATACTTTACAATAAAAACAAAAGTCTGCTTCTTCTCAAGCGCTGCAGACAAGATAGATCATACATTTGTTTTGATACGAAGTACCTTTATCAAAAGCTTTCTTTTATTTATCTGCATGGCGATTGACGTACGGTAGGTGAAATGCAGACTTCCGGAACACAATGAAATCAGGGAAAACAACATGTCTCCCAGTTTTAAACAAACCTACAGTAAATAGACCATACAAATCGCAAATGAAACCGCAAAACAAATCCAACCAAAAGTACAACGCGTAAATTAATTCCAGTTTTGCATAATAGGGACCAATGATGAGCATATAGTAACACAGACTCCAAATAAATGTATTTCTATAGGATTTGTAGTACTGACATTTGTGATACTTTGTCACAAATTCTTTTGAAGGTCTGACACCTTCAGAGAGCTCAGACAAGGAGAACAAATAAGACAGTTCTTCGAAGAAAATGCCGAACATGGGTTACTTATACCGTGTTATAGCTCTAACAAAAAGCGTGTTTTAAAATCAGGTGAATAGGACACTCCTAGTCGGTTAAATTTGAGTTGGAGAACCTGCTTGTACTACAGAACCAAAGGTATCGAAGAACACACAAAACTTCTCGCGTAACCGAACGGACACTTTCTGACTGACGTTCATTGTAGTGAAAAAAAAAAACTGCACAGTCTGAGAGTTAAATAAGTGGGTATGACCAGTGTGATGACTTCGTACAAAATTGATATGGTTGTTCACATACATTGGTGTGATGTTTCTGCTCACAGGATGGTTCAACAGCTTCTTTTCATGGACAATGTTTCGGCCGCTGTCGAGGTTGACTTTCTGCATCTACCTGACGCACGTTCCCATGTTCTACATCCGCACAGGAAATATGAAGACCAACTTTGAGCTGAACGAGTTTTTTCAGGTATGGCATTCCTTAAACGTCTTCTGGTTTGTTGATATGAAAAAGATATTGGGGATGCCTACAACTTCCTAGGAACGTGAATGCAAAAGACTAGTTCGACCTTCTGTTGATCGGGTGTTGAACTTTCTGTTGAACTTTCTGCTTATCTGCTGTTGCGGCCTCTCTCTCTCTCCAGCAATTATGTATTCCCAGAACTCCTGCGTCGTATTAGGGTGGCATGTTGTCCTCGCCGGGCCTCTGGCGCAGCTTCATCCATAGCCGCTTCCTCCCGACGGCGGTTACGACGAGCGGCGTTTCTAGTTGCTCTAGCCTCATCTGCCGTGCCGTACTTTCGCCCGTCTTTCCCGCCCGTGACTCGGGCCTGGTCACGTGATATTTGGGCACTTTAACAGCGAAGCTGTTTAAGCTATCCCTAACTTGTGCTTCGTCGTCAAAAACTCCACAGGTTGGTATGCACCACAGTAACTGGGCAAGCCCCACTACGGAGTACAGCAGGTGCGAGCATTAAAAGAAAACTCTGCTCGGTGAATTGAAGCAGCGTGCAACACGTGAAAGAGAGAGAAAGAAAGAGAGAAAGAGAATAAATACATAAAAAGATAGAAAGACAGAGAAAGACATAGAAAGAAACAGACACGAAAAAGAGACAGAAAAACGCGAGAGCAAGACAGAAACAGAAAGAAATTAATAAATAAAGAGAAACCAAGAAAGAAAGAGGGAGAGAGCAGAGAGAGAGAGAGAAAGTAAGGGAACAAAAAGAAATAAAGATAGAAAGAACGAGAAAGAGAAAGAAATAAATACAGAGAAAAAGAAATAGAAAGAAAGAGGTACAAAATAGATACAAAAAACAGAGAGACAGAGAAATAAAGAGAAGAAAAAATTTAAAAAATTAAAAATAAAGATAAACAAGCAAGGCCAAGCAGCTGCGCTCTTCCTTGAGGCTTGGCACCACTATTTCGAAGCAGCAATTATTTTTTATATATTTTTATTTACGCGAACGCCCCAAAGACGAATTGGAAACGCAGCTCGCGCGCTCACGTGATATTTTTGTATATCACAATGCAACCTTGAGGCATAGAGATCTAGGCTTTCGCCTTAACAAATAGCCGAGGTCTCACTTATTCTCAGTTACGTCATCGCCCGACGTTGCGCAACACGGGACTGGACGGGGGTCGACGCATATGTGTCTTAAACACGCCCGCTAACTTTCCTAAACTTTTCGTAAAATGTGAGGGTGGGGGCCTGTTGTACGAATGTCGCGTCGAGTTTTACGAAAAGTGTATTGTTTACGGAAAAGCATTAAGCTATTGAAAGACACGGCGCAGCCCAAAATTGAATTTAGAAAATGCATGCAAGAAAAAGTTCTGATTCTACGTCGTCCCTTAGGCAGTAGCACAAAACAGTATACCCTATAGCAGCGAGACACTACGTTTGAAGCAATTTTTTTTAGTCGAGAATGCACCTGAAGCGGGCGAAATTATTAGCAGCAGAGTCGCTGATAAAGCCGATGGTTTGGAACAATGTTCAGTCTCTGCTGTTCCAAGTTTGTCGCTTCTCTTGTGTGCTGAGTTAAAGGGTATATCATTGTTAATAAAACGTGCGCATATCGAACAAAAGGTGCGTGTGCGGGTCAAAGTGCGAGTCATTGCCCGACAGCCAATAGCAGCTATCACCAATCGCGTCGATCACGAAGAACACAGAACATCGTCAACCGGTTATAGGCCTTACATTTGTGTCTAAGCGGTACAGCCCAAAATATATCTCCTCTTCATATTTAAGATCATGACTGTTATAAGAAGTATTTGTACGGAAATTAGGGGTGTGCGAATAGTGAAATTTCACCTCGAATCGAATAGTGCCGAATAGTGGGCAAAATATCAAATATCGAATCGAATATCGAATAGTATATTTACAGGAAATGTGTACCGCCATTTACGGCAAGACAAAGGAAAAATCAGGGACGCTACGGCGTGCCGACAGATTTATTACGCACTTGTTCGAGAATTGTTTTTGTTTCAGTTTTTATGGGCGCGCGAGCATGTTGATAGAAGAGCCGCCATTTCAGTCAGCTAGCAGCGCCACTCCAAACCTCCTAACGACTAACAAAGGGGGTACGGTAGCTAGTCTTTTTCCCCATGGTCGCGCAATACGGCTCATCTGACAACGGCAATCTTGTGAAAAAATCCGTAAACAGGGGGTGGATGCTCGAGCCGACGTTTCGACAAGTGGACTTGTCTTCTTCAAGACTGGAAGTGATTTAACACGGTAATGTGCTTCATCGCGATGGGTGATCCGGGCCCGAAAATCTTCGGGCGCCCGTTCACAGCAGCGTTTTAACTGCGTGCCGAAACGATGGAAGTTTCTGAACGAGTGCTTCAGTGCGGCAGTGGTGACTGCCCAGCGTGAACAAATTTTTACATTCAAAGCCAATGACCGAGGGTTTCGCAGGCCAAAGTCAGGAAGTTTTTACGGTGCTTGCGGCATACCCGACCGAAATACGCAAGAAGTCCGTGCCCTCGTTTCGGGAATGAAGTTGTGAAGGGCTTGACAGTTTTCTCATGTGTTTTTCTACGTGCGGAAATGAGATAATCTCATTTAAGATCAGCATGCGCTCGCTTTTGAACCAGGATGTCAGTGACAGTTTTAACGAAAGGCCTACTGTAACGACGTTAGCGTTAGTTTTTGCCACCCCACCCCAACCAAGTTGCACCATTGGCCTTTGTAGCGTTTTAGATATTCGTCCTGTCAAATTATTCGAAACTTCGAATACTAGCTATTCGAAAGTCGAATCGAATTATTCGATTAGGAACTATTCGATTCGAATTCGAAACTCGAATATTCGCACACCCCTAACGGAAATTCGTCTCCCACAAGTGATCTCTTGTGTCGGCTAAATCCCTCAGCTTATGAGATTCACCAGAGCACAGCAATTGTTCTTTCGAGACTCATGAAAATCTGCCTCGGTACTTTAACTGTACATATCTAAATGCGAAACAACTGAATCTCTTGAACCACTGAGTGCAGGACTTTTAGTTCAGAGCCTGCTTATAAGGTGACTTCTTTCTTAACGACCATCATTTCGACATTGCAGCTCAGCACATCCATGGGCATCTACTGGTTCAGCGTCGTGTTCGGGTTAGCGCTGCACCTGTGCGTGGAAGCACCCGTCTCGCACATGCAAAAGTTCCTCTTCGAGCGTGACTCCGAGAAGAGCAAGTCGTCTACTGATGTCAAGCCATCTGCGGTCGAGAATGGCGAACAGCGGTCAAAGCTATAATAACCAACTAGTTGTAAGAGGAAACAAGCCGTTTCTTCCTCATCAAAACCACTTCAGCAGACATTCTTGGCACCCTAATGATTACTTCGGCCTTATCCGCATACGTTAGCAAATCACTAGGTTAAAGGAATCCTTCGTTTGTATTGTTTCGGTGACGGAAAAATCATGAACATGGTGCTCGACGGTCGACACGCATAAGTTATTTACTGTGACACTGTACTTTAATACCATCCCTTGTCTGTTGCTATTCATGTGACACGCGGGCACAATAAAGGCGTTTGCATTGTCACATTGTCTCTGCTGTCGTGAACCACTTTACGTGGCTGCCGTAGATGCAGTACACTCTATTTACACCTTTGTCTTACTTAAATGAGAACAACTACGCTCACATCCACTTGGGTAGCTAGTGCGGGGGCAAAACAAGCAACATCACGAAAGTGAGGTGAGTTACAGAAGACCGAAACTCCTCCTATTCAACCTTTACAGGCAAAGTGCGATGACTTTCCCAAACATACTGCTTATAGGGGAACGCCACTGTGCCAGGAAGATAATGACTGGAATGATAGTGACAATATGCAAAGTTGCTATAGTATGGACATCAACTGTCCCGACTTCGCTCTCGAACATATGCGATTTGATTGAAAGAAAATTGTGGACTATCTACCTAAAGCAAGAAGTCTCCTTCCGAATTATTTTTTGATAAAAGAACAAACAAATACTTGCATGACTCGTAAACACGATTAGTAAAATGCATCAATGTCAAAAAAAAGGTATTCCCCCTAAATTAGCTTAGCACGAAATTTTCCCTAGAGAACGATCATAGGCTTTACTCTTCAAACTGCTTTTATCAACTTTTACCTTTCATTCGTTTTTTATGCGGCACTAAATATGGACAAAATGGTCCACATTGGGGATATTTTGTAGAAGCTTAACCTTCAGTGAAAGGCTATATTTTACATTAAATAATTTTCAGAACGTTGTACTGCAGGTAAAAAAATACTTTGAGACGTATATATCCTGAAATAGTGTGCACAGCTGGGGACGAATTCGAAAAAAAATGTTTGTTTTGGCGGATGTTTAGACGTAAATTTAACGTTGCGGTGGTCCTAGTAAGAGTATGGCAAACTGCGTGTTTATCAGCAACGTGTATTGTTTACCGACTGACAAGTTTGAACGAAACACTACTTGTTTTAAGCAAGAAATCTTTTTATGTTGTGCTCTAACGGTCTCTTTGCACGTGTTTCGTCATCGTAGGAACGTGGCCTAGTGGCAAGTACAACCTACGCGGACTCAAGGTTTGTTGCGTCCATGAATGAACATCGAGACAACATAACCATCTTTGCGCGTGCTTATTTAAATACTCTACCTGTCAGTATTATTATCCGTCAATAAGAAATACAAACCCTGCCAAAGTGCATTTAGACGGACGCGGCTGTCCACTGACGGCCTTTAAAGGTTCCTGACGCAGAAGCGGGAACTTATTTCATTGCTCAGACTTCTCGCCTGTTGCCAGCTGGATACCCGCTTAAACTGCTGATATGAGTGCCTTGCTCAAAGAAATAACTTGAGGTGACCAGGATAGCCAAACGATAGAGAAAAACTTGAGGAGCCATTCCACTTTACGAAGGTGGAGGATTAGCCAAGCTGTATAGCACACGATGCGGAGGTTACACGGAACTTTCCACCGAAGGTACGAACTAAATTTATTGTCTTGAGCGGCACAGGGCGTCATGGGCATGGCTGGTTCTTTCTAGCGTTCGTGTTCTCCTGCCGTGGCTTTACGTGTTCTCCTGCCGAGGGATTTTATTCCACCACCGCTAATATCGACGCAGCGAACGTGTTTTCTCTCTGCAATTGTTTTGCCCCGTTCACACATGCATTCGCCTAAGACTACTCGAAGGCGAAAGCCGTCTTCTTCTTCAGTGGATAAAACAATCGCCTTCGCAGCGTCAAGACGCGAGCTAAAATCCGCCCCCGCCAAGAAAATTTGTTTTGTTTTGTTAGTTTTTGTTGACGCACAGGAAAAATACATGGAACCCTAGCCATACACAGCTTTCCTGTAAAAGGAACAAAGATTTGTCGTGGCGCCAGCCGTGCATAAAATCGCGCACTATCTCAAGAGGCGTAGGCATGCGCGCTAGTGTAGATTTTATCTTCTCCTCCCCTAACAGACTTTGTTTAATGGTTAATTATGATGCCAAAAAGAAAACAGGGTGCTCAAAAAACAAGACAAAAAAACACAGGGACCTGTTTTTTAATTGCGAGGAAGGCGTAACACACTTTCTCCCCTTGACCTTCGGAAAAAATTCACACGGTCCCTTACGCATTCGCCCAAGACAACTCGAAGGCAAATCCATCTTTTTCTTCTCAGTCAATATACTGATCGTTCCCCCCTCCTCCATCCTCCGATAGCTTTCTGCACCTAACGTGGCTTTACACTGCCTCCAGGATCGGAGGCATTGCAAGCTTTCTGTACCTCACCTAGTTTAGCCCTGCATCCGCGATCGGCCCTCCTTTGACCAAGTTACGATGTCATGCGATGACGTCGTATGGTGACGTCATCGCGTGATGATGATTTTTTGCATCACTCGAGTTGCCGCCAACGCCACGGTACGCTGACGCCGACGGTCAATTTTCGCATTTGATGAGGTTTTTGCCGTAAAAGGTATATCGGTCAGTCGAGTAGGTGCGTGAACGAGAGGCTGTCACCTGCCATTATACTGTAGAAGTTGTGCTCGTGAACCGTTCTTCAGGCAGTGCTCGGTGATTAGGAAAGAAAAGGTCAAGCTGACACGTGAAGTGATCAAACCATAGGAAATCTATGGTGGTAGGCAACTGCGTAAGCACGGCCTCCGAGACGCTTTCAAAAAAAAAAAAAAAGGAAATTGAGTATATGAAATCAGCTGTGGAAAGAGGAGAGGGAAAAATGACGAGCGTTTTTTTTTGTTGGTATTTGGCTTTGCAAGACTCTCATTGGCTGGTTAAACCTGCATATGTGATGCTCCTTTTAATACAGCATCAGTTGTAGTTCAGCGCTTTGCCCTGTTCTTTCTTCATTTTGTCACCGTCTGTGTACGGTAACTCCATTTAATATGCTTTACCAACTGGCCCACAGAGCCGTTCTTGTGTACGAAAAAAGCTCCTATGTTTGATGAAATGTTTACTGTGGTGTGCTGCAGTCGAGAGGCGTGATTACCATACGCAGAAAAAAAAAAGACCGTTGACCTGGTACATAGAAGCGGACAAAATGAGCCTTCGTATGCACGCCTATGCGACCTTCACAAGCAGATATGCCTGTGAAGGTCGTGTTGGTGCTGGCGTGAGTGCCGTCTGTGGCTCGGTGTGGCCCACACGAATGCTAGGATTGGAATGGCCAACAATCCTGCATGCGATAACTGCAGCTGGGTGATTCCACGTAAGATCGAACAAACGATGGCTGGTCGACCTCTCAAATTTATTTCAAAATTTTATATATTATTGCCTGATGAGTGGAAAGAAGAGATCCGCAATTTGTTTTGCCGCCAAAAATTTTTTCGAACCACAGGAAATTAATAATGACGAAGAGGTGGAGTGGAGCGCTCATCCGCTCTGCTGTTTTGGCCAACTTTCGTTATGAATTGCACAAAATATAATAAAGTTAGGTAGCTGAAATTTATTTACCTAAATATATGCATGTTTTTGCTTCTGCTCAGGTATTTTTAGTTTTCATGTGTAGTGTAGATGTTTTTATAAAAAACCTCAAAAATGGCCCAATCGGCAAAATTTTCTTTACTTTGAAGGTCTTTATCTCAAAAAAGCCTTGTAGCAGAGGTACGAAAATTCCGCATTACGTTCTTCGCATGCGTATCTACCAAACTGCCAAATCTTGTACTTATATAGCTTTTCAGTAAAGAGATATGATCGGGCTAAGTTCAAGAAAACACCGAACAATGAAAACTTCTGACGACAATTAAAAAAAAACCCCATTTTTTAAATTTCTTAAACTTTGTCCAGTTATTCTCTTCCACATCAGCTTTCAAAATCATTAAAAACATGTTGCATAATGTCGTTGCACTAATAGTTACGGCCCCTATAATGAGACCGTTAGGCAAGGATGGGCAATTCCGACTTCTTGCACAGCAAGTGTATCAAATGCAGGCAGGATTGAATTTCTTTTTATTAAAATGTTAGCAGGTGCCTAAAAAGGTGTCGCCGGCACTGAAGACGTTAATTTTGAAATTATTTGGTCACTGCAGCGACCACGAGCGCGGAGCTACCGAGTAGGCGCGCGCGCACCCGAGATGCTCGTTGTAAGAGACGGCGCAGTGAGAGCTCGTTCTCGCATCCTCAGACCGATTGAGTTCGAAACAGCAACACCTCTCGGGTGACTTGAATGCATGTGCACTGGAGCTTCGCTATTCTATCCGCCCTCTGTTCGCATCTCAGCTAGGCGCTGATAACACGGCGGAGGTGTAAGCAAGATGAAAACTCTATAAGGGAGCTATGAGCGCTCGCTTCACGCACGCTGCTGCCACAGACACTGCGCTGCGCCAGTTGCGATCAGTGGAAAGCATGAACGTGGCGCTCCAGTGGCAAAGCAAAATATGGATTGTCAAAGAAAAGAAAAGCAAAACTATCGGTAACCGGATGCGCTTGTCTATATTAGATGTCGGCAGCAGACGGCGTGAACTGGCCGCGCGTTCGGTGCGCTGTTCACACTTCATTCGGCGCTGATAGTTCTTGTGCTTTGCTCTTACTCTACTCCTCCTGTGCGTCTCATGACGAGAAAGTATAGCTCTGAATGAGTGTATTGTGGAGACTACTTTTCGAAGCACAAGAAGCTTAAAGGAGTACTGACACGAATTTAAAAAAATTCGGATTGTTGCTCTAAATAAAAATACTGGTGTCGAGAAACGTAAAACGACTATTGTGGTGCCTGGGAATGCATCCTATATATTTTAATTAGCGCCACCTTAAAAAGACACTTTCGGTTTCGATATCGAGGGGATGGCTTCTCAGTGTCGTTTCATAGCAGTGTGACGTCACGGAGATACAGAAATTCGCGACGTACTCGCGGGAAATCCGTCATCTGCTCGTGGTGCAATAGACAACAATGAGTGAATCGTCGTCCAGTGACCCTGACAGTGATTTCTACTATTTAGGCTGCATGCAGGACGCAGAACTCGTGAACTCGGAGGAAGTGTCTTGACTTGTCGGGATAATGTCCTTGCAGTGTGGCTGGCTTGCAAATGCTCAGCGACGAAAACTTCAAAGTTAAATTAAAATATTTTATACGTGTTCTCCGACTCCAGTGTGTGGACAGCGTGGACACTGCATACCAACGAAGCAAAAAATGTCTCTTTTGCGATGTCTCAAAATCGTGTCAGTACTCCTTTAATTATTGCAAAGAAGCTAAAATTTCGCAGAGTTACCGACCTAGACATAAATGCTTTGAAGGAACGTTTAACGCCCGAAAGATCAGTGACTGTCAGTGAGACGGACTACTTGTGCTACGCGTGCTTTTGCTACCACTGCAATGAAAGATCTTCACGGAACGCACAGTTTAACGATGACATTCTTATGCCCCCTGAAAAAGAAATCGACGCAATTAACCAGATCACTGCGACTACCGGTGCACGTGCGTTCATGTCACCCGAGAGGTGTTGCTGTTTCGAACTCAATCGGTCTCAGGACGCGAAAACGAGCTCTCACTGCGCCGTCTCTTACAACGAGCATCTCGGGTGCGCGCGCTCCTGCTCGGTAGCCCCGCGCTCGTGGCCGCTGCAGTGACCAAATATTTTCAAAATTAACGTCTTCAGTGCCGGCGACACCTTTTTAGGTACCTGCTGGCCTTTTAATAAAAAGAAATTCAATCCTGCCTGCATTTTATACACTTGCTGGGCAAGAAGTCGGAATTGCCCATCCTTGCCTAAGGGTCTCATTGGAGGGGCCGTAACTATTAGTGAAACGACATTATGCAACATGTTTTTAATGATTTTGAAAGCTGGTGTGGAGGAGAATAAGTGGACAAAGTTTAAGAAATTTAAAAAATGGGGTTTTTTTTTAATTGTCGTCAGAAATTTCCATTGTTCGGTGTTTTCTTGAAGTTAGCCCGATCATATCTCTTTACTGAAAAGTTATATAAATACAAGATTTGGCAGTTTGGTAGATAAGCATGCGAAGAACGTAATACAGAATTTTTGTCGCTTTGCTACAAGGCCTTTTTGAGATAAAGACCTTCAAAGTAAAGAAAATTTTGCCGATTGGGCCATTTTTGAGGTTTTTTATAAAAACATCTACACTACACATAAAAACTAAAAATGCCTGAGCAGAAGCAAAAACATGCATATATTTAGGTAAATAAATTTCAGCTACCTAACTTTAATATATTTTGTGCAATTCATAACGAAAGTTGGCCAAAACAGCAGAGCGGATGAGCGCTCCACTCCACCTCTTCGTCATTATTGATTTCCTGTGGTTCGAAAAAATTTTTCGCGGCAAAACAAATTGCGGATCTCTTCTTTCCACTCATCAGGCAATAATATATAAAATTTTGAAATAAATTTGAGAGGTCGACCAGCCATCGTTTGTTCGATCTTACGTGGAATCACCCAGCTGCGAAGAAACGATTGCCCATCTTCTCTGTGACTGTCCCCGTTTCAGTGCTCCAATAAAAGGACAGCACAGAAGGCGTTGAAAGCGTTGTTGTGCTTTTTAAGGCCAACCAGGCTTAGAGACAGACTTCAGTGTCGTAATCTATTTATATTTGTATATTTTAAATTTATTTTTGTTTTTGTTTGTTTGTTTCTTTCCTTGTTTTCGTAGCATTTCTTTTCGATTCTCTTTCATTCCCCCTTTCCCCTTTGCCCCAGCGCAGGGTAGCCAACCGGTCTAAGAAATGGCTAACCTCCCCATCTTTCCGCCTGTTTCTTCCTTCTTTTCTTGTCGTGTCTATCTCGTTTTGTCTTATTTCACGTAGAATACCAAACAAATAAAGAGACCAGAAGTAAAAGTGGTTCTATGAAGAAATAGCCTTTATTTTTATATAGCCTGTGAGAGCTACTCTTTCAACATAATTTTCTTGCTTACTGGAGGGGCGGGCGAAAATTTACTGCGTAAACGTTTTCAATAACGTTAGCGGGAAATATTAGCTTCAATATCAGAGTAAAAATAATTTCGGTTACTCGAGACATTGCTTTACCACAAGACCACTTTCATGGGTGGTAATACTGCATGTCAAGTTTCTTGCAGACCTAATGGGCTTGTTCAAACGCAGTAATCGAGGTGGCAATCAGTGACTGCCTTCAAGCTGCTCTTTTCATTTTTTTTATTCTTTTTGTCAAGTGCGTCGCTCACCATTTTTCTTTTTCGGAATTGGGTGGGGACAGAGCAAAGCGACAACGCTCTTTCTGTACTTATGCGATTGAGTATAAAACCTAAAGAAAAGCAAACAACAGAACTCAAACGAATTTAGCCAAGTTGCTCGCGCAAACGCTGACTCAGTCGTACCTTCCGAAACCCTCCCTTTTTCATCTCCTCTTGTTTTCCATCTTCGCAATAGAAGCCTTAACAAATTTAGACATTGTGTCCGCACGATACCCCCTTCCAGAAGCGAGAAGCAAAATAAAATTTTCATCGGCGGTCATTGAATGTGTACACGACAATGATTGCAAAAACGAATTATCAAAGGCAGCACTCTGCCAAATCCGCGTACAGCCATACGCTAACGGACGCGAGACGCGTCTCGCGCCACGGTCATTTGGGCGGCGTGCCAAATCGTCTGTAATCTTGGTATTGCGAGGGTGACATTGTGACGGGCCAAGGGCCCTTCGCTGCGTGTAGCCGACTCGCGTTTGCTCGCTCTCTCTCTCTTCATTTTCATCGTTAGTGAGCCACCTCCATGTCCACTATTATAGATTGTCTGAGGAAAGCCCATTCGCCCAATAGACGCCCAATGTTTTCTGTCGTTATATGGTCCATACGGCCCCTTGTCGAAGAGAAGAGTGAAGAGGAGAGTGAGCTTCGAGACACCTTAGTGACGTCACTTGCTCATAGCACGAAGTCGCGTACCAGGTGCCTTCGTAATGCAAGAATTCACGAATGAACGTGTCTGATAGGCACACATGAGAGGCGAACGCGCAGAAGTCAGGATGATGTTACACCGAATGTAGCGTTATCGGCATTCGAGAAGGGTCGCCAGCGCTTTCCTGATCGGGTTTCTTCTTCAGCACCTGTCAAGAAGTCAAGATGATCATCAAGCTGAAAGAACTCCGTCTTCGGTGACTGTGCATTTCCCAAGTGAGACATCGTGCGATAATGGTTGAAAGCTAGTGACTTTGCTTGCAGACACCAGTAAAAAGCTTGGAAGATTTAAACACTGCGTTACACAGTGTTCTCGAGATTTTGCCTGCAACCCGCAACAAGCAAGGGCCAACGAAAATGCATCAAACGGTGTATCTAGTGATGGCTATAGTCCTCGTGGGGCGGACGTGTCTCAACTCACCATTCGTCAGCGGTCAAGAGACGTCTACAAAAAGCCTCGAAGCCGAATTGACGGATGTTGGTGGCATGCTCATGAAGAAAATGATGCCAGTGGCATCGGAACTGGCCACCAGCCCCGAGCTCAGCCCCGAATGCGCTGGAAGCCTGTTCAAGATCCTCAAGGCTACAAGGGCAAGAGAGCCATGGGCCATAAGGAGTGAGCAGTAGACGTTTTTCTCCTTACATTTGTGCCTCCGGATATTCCGAATGTCGGGAACGGGCGAACATGCGAACGTAGTTTGAAACGTACTGTCTGTTCGTGTTTACTGTAGCACTTGTGAGCGTTCTGATTGTCCTGTTATTCAAAGAGCGACAGCACTAGTTGGACTACGCTTCGGTCTTCAAAGCATGCACAAAAGGAATGTTTTACCAGCCCGAAGTCGGGGGTCTCGCAATTTTTGAACTTTTCTTCCTGCCTCGTGTTTGCCATGAATATTCGTTAAGCGTGATTTGAGTTTAACGAATACGCTTGTGATTTCGCTGAGTAACAACATGGCGCCTTGTGATGAAAAATTCGTAAACAGGGGGTGTGATGGAGCAGACGTTTCGACAAGCGGACTTGTCTTTTTCAAGGCTGGAACTTGAAGAAGACAAACCGCTTGTCGAAACGTCGGCTCCAGCATACAAACCCTGTTTACGAATTTTTTCATCACAAGGTTTCACCTTCCCCTGTCTCCTGCCTTTTTTTTGGGCCATGGCGAATTTTAATTTAAGGAAGCATTTTGGCTCTGCAACTGGGATTGGTTATTGGTTCTTTCTTACGAGCCGACAAGCTCGCTTCCTTTGGCTGCACACGCTCACACGCGCACTAGATGCAGAGGAGCTGTACGCAAGCACGAAATGCTTTACCGCAAAGTCTATTAAAAATTTCATCGCCCTTTAATCACGAAAAAAAAGGGAACCGATGTCTCATCGGTAACGGATGGAACTGAACTCCTATTCCCTTACTCAAGCGTCGTTGAAAGTCCCCGACGAAATTATCGACATTATGCGAACTTTTGTGACTTTAAGCCGACTAATTTTGCGCTAAAACTCAAGTAAACAAACGTTTTCTGATGCACTCGAGGCGACTGATGTGAGAAATTTAAGAGAATTTCTCTCTTTGTGCCATGAAAGGTTAGAAGTGGGAAAGACGTAGGTCAGTTACGAGCCCTGCACCGGCAAAGCTTAGCACGTCATCTCAATAAAAGTTCTTGACATTTTCTATCTATTCTGAAAATGAAATGTTTAGAGCATCGCACTCAAAGGGCCACAGGAAAACAGCTATGACTCAGTTCCCGGATTGTTCGTATCTAGCACAATTTCATTCGGCGCAGTGATTCTGGCTAATGGACTGCTGCCGAACAATGTCCTCGAGGGAAGTCTCATCAGCCTCGGAGGTTACGAACAGTGCCTCAAGACCAGGGTGTTCAACTCCGAGGGAGAGGTGACACACAAGGGACAGTACTGCAGCCTCTTCGTCTACCCACCATGGTCGGTCATAGAGACTCTGGTGAAGAAGTTTCAGGCTGTTGGAGAATTTAGAGTAAGCTACTTTAGTTGGATATTGAGTTTGTTTATATATATATATATACATATATATATATATATATATATATATATATATATATACATATATATATATATATATATATATATATATATATATATATATATATATATATATATATATATATATATATATATATATATATATATATATATATATATATATATATATATGGGTCGGCAAGAAAATTAGAGCTCCCTCAGATTCACCCAAATATTCCTCAACTGGACTCACCCTCACTAAACTTTTTTCTCAACCGAACTGACTCAGACTCAGACTCACGGGTTCACCTGAGCCTGAGTGAACCTGAGTCGACTTATGAGTCCGTTAGCGTAAAATTGTCTTTTTCGATCATGGTGTCAATGCTCTCTAACGCTACTATGTCCCATAATCGGTGCTCTACGATACGCCTTTTGATCTTGTACCTTTAAATACGAGTTATCAGTGGTTGCAATCCGATAAGGACATTTTTATGAACTACGCGACTCACACGAGCCATTTTTAAGAGGAACTTCCAGTGAAAGAGATTGGAGGTTGAACGTCGTGGCACCCTCCCCCCCTCCCCTAACTCATACCTCCAATCAATAAATATGAAGGTGTCGCATGAACGCTAGTGTGCTGGTATAGGTGTGAATGGACTTGTGTATAAACATAAGCCGATATAAGGCTCATGGTAATGCTGTAAATGAGTGGATATGACCATAGGTCGGCAATGAAAGGTGGAGCTCACTCAGACTCACTCAAGAAGTATCTTTTGCGCTTAGGGCTCACTCGCACTCAGACTCACCAATACTTTTCTCATCCGGACCTACCCGGACTCAGACTCACTAAAATTTTCCTCAGTCGGACTCACTCGGACTCAAACTTACCAAAATATTACTCACCCGGTTTCACTCAGACTCACGGCCCGATCTCAGTCTGGTGAGACTGAGTGAGTCGATTCAGGAGTGAGTTTGCCGACCTATATACATATAAATATATAAATGTTGTTTCAGATAAAAAGCACCGAGTATAGCATAGGCCATACGAGCCTCCAATTAGCCCAGTATTGTTCTGAGTCATATAGGGCACTTCAGAATATTTTTTTCCAATCCGCAAAGTCCGGCCATTAACACAGATTGCTTATTGAGCTTTTTAAAAAGTAACTCCGGAGAAAAATCTTCAATCCAAACGTTGTGCCGCTTGTTCAGAAACATCAAATTTTTCAATCAATTGTAATATAAATCCCCTACCTAATTCTTTCTGGCCTTCTTTTAAAGCGCGCGAATTTAAAAAAAAATACCGCGTGACTGCCGCCGAACGCGCGGCGCTTTTAGCGCCCTCAAATGTAAGTTGAACGAATTATCAAAGGCTGCTTCTCGCACGGACATCGACTGAACCGGCTATCGCTTACTGCGATGGACGTTAAGCGACAAAAGGATCATACCGTTTCAAAAAAAAAAAGTTCTTCAACGAAAAAGCGGCAGCAACGAAGCAAATGCCACATGAGACCGTAGGCAGCATTTGATGCAGCGTAGGCATTTTTTCTTTTCTTTTCGCACCAGTGAAAAAACACATTGAAAGGGGCGAGGGTGACAGCGTGATGAAAGACCGAGATAAAAGATTCACTGGCACGTGGCGGCCGCTGTTTCGCATATTTTTTTTTTTTTAGTCGGTATGCTCCTAAGATCATTTAGCGTCCAACGCAGTCGCTGATATAGTCTGCTCAATCGACCTTCGTGCGCAGAGCAGCCTTTGATAATTCGTTCAACTTACATTTGAGGGCACTAAAAGCGCCGCGCGTTAGGCGGCAGTCACGTGGTATTTTTTTAATATTGGCGCGATTTAAAGAAAGGCCGGAAAAAAATTAAGCAGGGGACTTATCTTATCATAGGTTGAAAAATTCGATGTTTCCGAACAAGCGCCACAACCACTGCATTGGGGATTTTTCTCTACAGTTATTATTTAAAAAGTCCATCAAGCAGTCTTTGTTAATTGCCGAGCTTTGCGGATTGGAAAAACGTTCTGACGTGCTCTATATGGCTCAGAACAATACTGCGCTAATTGGAGACGCGCATAGCGTCTATGTTTAATTTTTTAATACGTGGTGCTTTTTATCTGAAACACCCTGTGTGTGTGTGTGTGTGTGTGTGTGTGTGTGTGTGTGTGTGTGTGTGTGTGTGTGTGTGTGTGTGTGTGTGTGTGTGTGTGTGTGCGCGTGCGTGCGTGCGTGTGTGTGTGTGTGTGTGTGTACTTCATCGTCTTCATCTATATATACCAGCCATTGTAATTATCATCATCGCTTGTCATGCGGGCTGCGCCGCTTTGGCCTCGCGCGACTGCAGTGAAATATAACGTTTCTCCTGCCGTACCGGACGTCGTCTCATAATATACATATATATAAAGACGCTTCTCTTGGCTCTGCCGAGAGAAGCGTCTATAGATGAACGTTTGTAGACATACATTAGAAGTTTGTTGCTGAAAAGTACATCGCGCCATAACCCGTCTTATCAACTCATTTAGTCATAATACAATTGTGTGGGTTTTACGTCCCCAAACCACGATATGATTATGAAGGACGCCGTAGTGGAGGACTCTGGAAATTTCGACCACCTGGGGTTCTTTAACAGGCACCTAAGTATAAGTAAATGGGCCTCTAGCATTTCGCCTCCATCAAAATGCGGCCGCCGCGGTCGGGATTCGACACAGCGACCTCACCCTATAACACTAGACCGCCGCGGCAGTTTAACTAATTTAGTCAGGTGTGCACGGATATCTACCGCATGAGATTTCACTTTATATGGTACATTATAAGGTTGTCGTTCACAACGTAATTAGTGCAAACACGCTGACTTTCGCCAATGATGCTTGAAATGACGTGAAAACTTGTTGAAAAATTGGCAAAGCTTGCACTATGCCACGCAAGGCTTGAAACAGCGAAACTGGATGATTCTGAACACTACAATCTGGTTGCTTCTAGGTTCTTTCTGTGCTTTAGCTAGGTGATGAAGGTTCTAGGTTGCTTCTAGGTTGTTGCTAGGCTCTAGCAAGGTAATGCTAGGTTGTTTCTATGTTGATTCTCAGCGCAGAGAGGTTCGAGTTAAACCACAGACAGTCATAGACACGACACGGATGTCGAAGCTGCAGAGAAAGAACCTCGCGCGGAAACCAAGCGTTTCAGCGAGACATTTAATGCTTGCTCAAGTTGTTTCCGGCATTTCGCTGTTCTCTTCACACGCAATGTTGTGTGCATGCACCCTTATAATAACACCATCGACTACACAAGTATCAGCTTGCTGCATGCGATGTGTACAATCTCCTCTTCTTGCCGATGCTCTGCTGTGAGAACCGCAAAAACGAAATTTTGAGCTGCACAAACGTAGCCAGTCAGTTTAGTAAGGCTATGTTCTTAATGTACCCATTATTGTGCGTGCTATGTGAGCGAGATCAAGTTTATATTAAGGATTTTGATTTTCCTTATATGCCAGACAGCAGGGGCGTAGCCAAGGGGGGGGGGGGGGTTGGGGGGGGGGGGGTTCAAGCCCCCCCCTGAAATTTTTCAGTTTTTCTGGCGTATATATACACGCACATACAAACTCACGCACGAACATACATAAAGTACGGTTGAACCCCCCCTCCCCCCCCCCTCCGAAAAAAATTTCTGGCTACGCCCCTGCCAGACAGTGTTTACTCATAAGCTCTTACGGTGCCTGTCAAGAAATGCAAGAACATTTCCACCCGATACGTCCGTTCTTTATGGCTCTGACTTTGCTGGCGGAAATGTTCGTACGGATTCATTTTACAAGTACGAAAACAAATCGACGTGACAGCTCTGAGGCTATGGCGTTGTGCTGCTAAGTACGAGGGCACGGGTTCATTTCTCGGCCACAGCTACCGGATCGCTCTGGGAACGAAATGCGAGTACGCACGTGTGCTTAAAATGTTCACACTAAATAATCGCAGGTGGTCAAAGTTCATCCGGTGCCCTCCACTACGACGTACTTCGCGATCTCATTAAAAAATACTGTAGTTCATTGAGGATTCGCTGGTTTTCTCTGTGTTCAAAGTGCAACTGCGAGTGAATTGTAGAACTTATCCAAACACTAAAGAACAGGAATCGCTTTGAAAGAAATTCGAACAAAAATCGACAGGAACATAACATCGAAGTGTAGCTGAGCAGATCATATTCGTCAAATATGCACTTGCGTGTGTCAGGCTACAAATTTTTATGATGAGAAATGCTCCATCTAAGTGTCTCATCAAGTTTTAACCAGATTCACGCGTCCGGCAATAGCATGGTCCCCTATAGGTAAAATGAAGGGTGGGGAGGAAGTCGCCGCTCCTTAGCCGCTTACAATATAACCGACTTTTAAGCTTTGCCATGGGCTGACTGCCGGTTAAACCCCGCCACGGTGGTCTACTGGTTATGGCGCTCGGCTGCTGACCCGAAGGTCGCGGGATCCAATCCCGGCCGCGGCGGCTGCATTTTCGATGGAGGCGAAAACGTTTGAGGCCCGCATACTTAGGTGCACGTTAATTAGGTGCACGTTAAAGAGCCCCAGGTGGTCGAAATTACCGGAGCCCTCCACTACGGCGTCTCTCATAATCATATCGTGGTTTTCGGACGTTAAACACCAGATATTATTATTATGACTGCCGGTTTATAAAACAATCTACTTAGCAATAATAGGCCTCAGCTCATTCAGCGATCAACTGAGTCAATGTTAGCCCAAATGTTCGCAACTCGAGAGCTGATAAACTTTTAGTCGTTCAAAAGTTTTAAGATTATGTCATCGTTTCATTTTTTTCCTGGTTTACTCGTTTGTTAGGGCAGGCTGAACCCCCTTACCGTCACCACGAATGCCAAGATAGGAAAGAAAGCACTGCGTATCGGACTGTGCACTCTCAACTCTTGCTCCGAGGATGAAATCAAGTTCCTTGCTGCTGGAGGTAAAATAATAATGCACGCTTTCAAATACATTCTATTCCATTAGTGAACATTAGTGAGGTGTTGCCAATTTGATTTCATGTTTTGATTGAGAAGTTGCAATTATTGTTTTTATGACGACCCCAACAGTTTTCAAGCAATACGGCGCCAACACAACGGTTAGCGGCTGCCGGACAGACGATCCAAAAGAGCTGACTAAACTTCAATATGCTTCAATGTGAGTACTACTACGTTGTTCCAAAGCTTGTTGACAACGAGCGAAAAGGTACGTTGAATGTATACAGTTTGGCTAGCTCGCATACAACTGTCCCAAGTTCCGAGTTTCATCAAGCGTTATATCTGGCGGTAAAACGCTATCGTGGTGAAGTTTGTAACAGCAGATTCGTTGGAGGAAAATTTATTTAATATTCGCGACATTGTTATGAATTGATGCTGATCCACCGACGATTGACTTAATTTTTGTTTGTGTCCCGGAACGCTCCTGTTCCGATATAGCCAAATTTGGCACTCGTTCAGGTAATTTCGCATTCAGGAGCATGAATCTGGAGACAACATCAAGTCCTCATTCGGGCGTTGGCTAGTCTTTGGCATATCGCTAGCACGATGAAACGCAGCTGATAACAGCTGCGCACTTGCTATCGGTTGGCAAAAACAAGCGACTGATCCTTTCGCATTTCTTCACGCTGGTGCTCCCTCACGGCTCGACGTTGTTTCGACCTCACGCCCCTGAATTCGAAGTAAGCTGGCTGAGTGTTAAATTCAATAATGACCGTCTCGTAACGCATGTCGTCCAGGAGGATCAAGCAAAATGGAGTTGTCATCAAATACGGTTCTGCTGACGTTTGAAATATAAACATATATCACAATCGCGATAGCAAACAGGCAATCAACGCGCTCTTGTTCATTGCGCCTCTGACAACCCTAACTGCTCGCGATAATTTCATCAAGCAAATCACAAAAAAAAAAAAAAAACGTTTGTGCAAGGAGATATTGAGTGGCCGTTATCGCGCTTTCATTAAAATTACTGTAAATTTAACTTTGGAGACCCTTTACATGTCATCAGAGCAGTAAATAGGGCCAGTTAGTTCATAATGATTTTGAACACGCACTGATATAGAAGCACCGCACCAACCTATGCGTCTGCCTCTGTCGTTCGTGGGGTGTTTTCATGTCATCGCGTACTCAAAAAGTAAGGTGTGTCTGTCTTCGATAGTTATTGTTTCACTTTCCTCCCGATGAACAGACTGTAATTCCTTGAAATCGTACTCCTAGGCGCTCCAACCTGTTGGAAGGCTACGCTACGCATGATGATCCCTAAATTTTGTCCGTATTTTTCCATTTGTGTCTTTGATGTTTCTTTCATGTTTACTTGCATTTCAGATATTACTTGAGCGTCCTTGGACTTCTTGTGCTTATAGGAACACTTATTGAATGGATCGTGATGACGCTGCCGGCGCCGGACATGGAAGCCAGTCTGTGTTTGTATCCTATAAGCACCTACGGTTCTATTTCCATAGAGTCAGTTTGTCGAACTAAACCTGATTTCGCAAGTCACGAAAGGCGAGGGTAAAAGAGGCAATAATTTATTAATCGGTGAAGAACTTACACCAATCGGTGGTCGACGGTACCGCAGTGAAGCTTTCTGCGTTGCAGTAATGCGCCTATTATTCTAGCGAAATTAGGTGCAAACAAACGCTATTACACAAAACTGCGCGTTGTCCAAACAAAAAATATGATATTTCACCAGAAGAGAGAGAGTGAAACAAGGTACAAAAATAAGAGTCGAAGGAATCTCGAAGGAGGAGGAGGAGGGAGGAAATGAATGAAAGGCAGGGAGGTTAACCAGACGCGTGTCCGGTTTGCTACCCTACTCTGAGGGAAAGGGATGAAGGGATTAAAAGAAAGAAAGAAGAAGGAAGAAAGCACTGTCAGGGTACATGTGCGCCTGTCCATTACACGCCTACAAGCGATCGCTTAATCCCATCGATTTTAAAAATAGTGTCAATAACCGCGTCGCTTTGCTGGCCTGCGACGCGTAGGGCCAAGATCCGAGGATCTGAAACTCGCAGCAAACAATATAACGTGAAAAAGAGCATGTCTTGGAAGAAGGAAACATATTTACAGTTTCGCAGTCACTTATACATTTCGTTACCACAAGGAAGAACACGCTTTGGGCAATGGCACGCACAAACAGCTTGTGAGATGTTAAAATAGCTGATTGGGCGAGTTGGTGGTTCATGATACTTGAAATGCGAGCGCGTAACTTAAACAGGGACTTCGGAAGACAAGGACAAGCGCATGCGCTTGTTCTTGTCTTCCGAAGTCCTTGTTTAAGTTACGCGCTCGCATTTCAAGCTCGTGAGAAGTGAGGGTCTGTAGAACACAACTGCAAATGCGAAATAAATGAAGTCATATTTGGTGTTGCGAAAATATGGTTGAATATTCTGCCTCTGAAAGCTATAATAATCAACTAAAATTATCAATTTAAGAGCTAATGAAAATGTAATCCCGCAACATCTAGAAACCACAAATGTAGCCATACTCTTGCGACCAGATGAGAACACAAATATTAGCATCGGTATGGAAATCTTGCTATATTTTAAGCTGTGCGTGTAAAGGGCCCTGCAACATTTCTGAGTTGTCTTAGAATGATTTACTATTGGAGTTTGTCAGCACGCACGGTGTCGCGTTGCTAAGCTCGAGGGCACTGGTTCGGTTCGCGGCCACAGCGGCCGCATTACGATGGGGACGAAATGCAAAGTTCACCTGTGTGTTTAGGTTTAGGAGTACGTTAAGGAACCCCAGGTGGTCAAAATTAATTCGGAGTCCTCGCTACGGCGTCCCTCATAATCATATTGTGGTTCACAATATGATTATGAGGCACGTCACAAGTTGATGTCGCTGGTCGTCGGATCACAATTCGGCGACCAGAGACATATCCTGCGGTGCAGTTAACGCTACAAAATTAAAATTTGCAGTGATGACAGAAATGGTGATGTAGATGTAGATGGCCGTGCTATCAATTGACAAAATAATAAAAGAAGACGTAAGAATAACGATACCAGAACTGAAATTTTTGCAATATTTGCATGCATATTTGGAAAGCCGAAAATGCTCAGCCACTGCATATGCAGAGGGCTCACAACATTATATTTGTTGTGAATAGGGCCTGTCGGAAGATGTTTAAGAGGTGCGAACATAAAAGCTCGATAAGCAAGCATGGTCTTGCTAACATTGAAAACCGACTTAAAAATCGAGGTCTTCCTTTTTTTTCCTCCCACCGGTACATGAATTTGACCGACACCGCGACTTCTTTCTCAACTAAACATTATGCATGACAAACCGCGCACGAACTGGGCAAAATGTGAGCATGAATTGACACGCACGAATTGGTGAAAACCGCCATGGTGGCTCAGCAGGTCAGGTTTCGCGATGCTAAGCTCAAGGAAGCAGGTTTGATATCCGGCCATGACAGCCGCATTTCGACTTGCCCCAAAGGCAACAACACCCAAGCACTACTTATATTTAGGAACACGTGAAAGAACCACAGGTAATCAAGCTTAGATCACAAGACCACCACTGCTACGTGCGTCTCATATCATGTTTTTGACACGTAAAACCCCATAATTTTTAAAATTTGCCCTTGTTTCCCTTGATTATTTGTGATTGTAGTGACATTGTAGCTGCTGAATCGCATGTCTGTGTTTGTAACATTCTTCTTAACACACTTCATGCCCTCTTTCCCCATCCTCTCTGTTTTTTTTTCTCTTCTTGATGCTAGCAGTACGCGTATGGCCGCCGCTGCGATGGCTCATGTATTTCTCTGCAATCAGCAACACAAAACGCCTCCTGAAGACCACAGCCAGAAAAGAAAATCAGAATCTGGTTTTCCTCAGTGGCTTCAAGATTTTCCTCATACTTTGGGTCATCTACGCACATTGCTACGTCTTAATACAGCCAGAATTTGCACGTAAGTGGATATCTATATTTTTATTACACGCCCTAAAATCTCCAAACCCGCCGTGGTACTTTATCAGGCAAGGTATCGTGCTGTTAAGCTCGTGGACGTGGGTCTGATTTCCGTCCTCCGGCGGGAATGAAGACGCATCTTGATGGGCGCGAAATGCAATAACACCCGTGTGCTTAGTTAGGTTCAGGTGCACGTTAAAGAAGCCTAGGTGGTCAAGATTAATACGGAGTAGTCCACTTCGGCGTACCTCATAATCACATAATGGTTTTGGACAGGTAAAACACCGGAAATTATTATTACCGTCATTACAGCACTGCACGGTAATCAAAACAAGTTCCTCGAAGAAGGCTGGGCCGATAAAATCTTGCAGAAAATCACAATATACTGAAGAATTCTTAGATAGTGCCTAGGCATTATTTGCAAGTGCATCACATAACGAACTTATGGCAACACTGGCTGACATTATTCATCATATAGCCATCAATAGCTAACACCAACAGATATTAGTCATCAGTTAAGCAACATTAGCCGACATTAACCTGTGGTATTTACTGCTGGTAGCATGCGTGTAAACATGGTAGTCCCAAACACCGATCGAGTCCACCGGCTTTCAAAATACAGGGATGGAGAGGGAGGAGTGTAGATTACACTTACATACAACCATGATATGATTGCTCTTTCTCTCTTTGTTCCCTTTCTTTCTGTTTATTTTTTCTCTTCCTCTTTCTTTCTGTCTTTCTATCTCTCTTTCTTCCCTTCCTTTCTATAGATTCTCTCTTTTTCTTCCTCTCTCTCTCTTTCTATCACTTCCTCTCTTTCTCTCTCTCCGAACTCTTCTCCCCTCTTTCTTTCCCTCCTCCCCACAATCTAATCTGTCCTCCTCACCATCACTTTCCTTTCCCACCCTCTTGCTATACTTTACTCTCACGGGGTCGTGACGTCGAGGAAGGCAGCAGTCGGCGTGTCCAGAATGAAACTCCTAATTTGGCCGTACTTGTGGCCGGGAAACGGAAAGTCAAACTACAGCAATACACACCGTACACTGATAGCGGTGAACAGAGCGTCGGCCGTCGATAAAACTGATCTGCAGCAAGGCGCGTCGGCATTTATACATGCGGCATCGAACATTCGAGCTTTATCGCTGGTTGCCGTGTTAAATCCAGAATAATCTCAGCTGTTCGCGTTTTCGCTCTCAAGCTTATAAGAAGATTCTAACATAATCTGGAAGGTTCCTAGACATTAGGGCGTGGCTTGCGCAAGGCAGCGGCTGCGCGTGCAACAGACTAGTTACATAACAAAAGAAGCGCGCGTGGTAAAACTATACAAGGCTATATTCTGCTTGCGAGCTTGGATAGCCGAGTGGCTAAGACGCTCGCCTTCGGATCGTAGGTACGCGGGTTCGAATCTCGCCTCGCCAAGAAATTTTCTGCCCAAGGATTCCTCTCTTTCCGTATCTTTATTTCTCTCTCTTTTTCTTTCTTTCTTTCTTTCTTTTCTGCACTCGTTCTCTCGCCTATCAGAGCTATTGCATCCCACGCCGGAAAAATCGGCGCACGTGTTCTGGGAGCGAAGCAGACGATGAAGAAGAGGACGAAGAGAGCTCGCGCCGGTTCATGATTATGATAATTTCTGTTCGCTTTGCACGGACTAACGGTCGGCTTAAACAGCTTCACTGTTAAAAAGAGCATTTCAATAATATCCTGTCATTCTCCTGGTCTGAATACCATGAAACTTTCTTTCACTCGTTATCCCTCTTTCTTACTCCCTTTTTGACCTTATGTACCCGCATTCATATTAGCAGTCATTTATATGCCATTTTTTTTTCTCTACAAAAAAAAATTAGTACAGTAATTTCGCCGACATTTTTAAACCTCCAGAAAGTGCGCTTATTCAGTCTTCATAATGTCAGCTGGACGAGTTAGCTACATGGCGGTGCGTTTTGTTTAGTTAACTGTGAACGTATCACACATTTCCAAATACTCTTTGCAGGAACACCGTTCATCTTTGTAGACCTGTCGGAGAAGGTTCTCTTTCAATTGATGCTCAATGGTCTCCTCAGCGTGTCTACATTTTTATTCTTAAGGTCAGCACGAATATACCCAGATAATGAAGCGTCCATTTTTCTTTCTGCTTGATTTTCTTTGAGTTTGATGTCATGTGTATTTTTTTTTCTTCTCCAGTGGATTCGTGATGTCGTTCTTAATGCTCCAGTCCCGCGCAGTTGTTCGCAAGCAAAATCCTATAGGTGTTTACATCCTCGCCGCTGTTCGTCGGTACATCAGGTAAGAAACGTTCACTGCGGGAATAGTTAACGCTATTCCGCAGCTTAGCGAGCTTAGCACTGTGGCACTAAGCTCGCTAAGCCTAGTTCAGCCTAGTTCAACGAGCTTAGCGCCACAGTGCAAAACTCGTTGAACTAGGCTGAAATGGGGACGAAAAAGTGCCTGAAGATCCCGTTGACTTTTCTGAGAGAAATTTCAGCCCTCTAAGAAAAAAAAAAGAAAGATTACCTGTTACTCTTCTTCGTGAGTTATGATTTGCCACATATATAAGGGTCATTCCACGCCAACTGTCCCAGTTGGGGCGCTCGACAAAAATCGATTTCTCTCAAAACATGTGAGAAAATTACGCACATATAGACATTAGTTCTACAGTATTTTCCCAAAATATTTTGAGCGGCAAAAGTTTTTCGGGCCCGTGGGCGCCATTTGAACTTCTCGATAAGGTGGAAAACCAGGTACGAAAGAAAAATTTGCTATAAATTCATTATTGGGGGAATTTTCGCATCTGAGCCAATGGTATTGTTATATCTTTACCTCTGTTTATTATCTCTTTGATATGTGATATACATTATAAAGTGCAAACAAAAGGAACTGAAAACCATGTGCTACGAATACACTACCTCTTTTTTTATGCAGTAAATTCAGTCGGTTTGTATTGACCCCATAGCAAAATAATGCAACGGTGGGACTAAACTTCAAAAACATTTTTCTTGAATAAAACAAAAACTACTTCGATTAAGCTTTCTGTGGTCAAAGTTGTTATGATTCTCAATCGTATGCGTTTTTCTGCGTATTGCATTTATATGCATATATATGCGTATATATGCGTATATATGCGTTTTTCTGCGAACCACCTTAGGGTGCTGCAGACGTCTCAACATAGGCCGCTGTAGCGTTTTTGTCAAGTTCAGGATTTTATTTTTGAGCCTGTGCGCCGCACACAGGCAAAACAAAACCTTTAGGAGATATAGTTCATTTTATGGAGAGTTCTATAAAAACAATTGATGTATTTGGTCTACAATCGTCTTTTGTAAAAAAAAATCCCGAAAACGCTGCAATTTACTCAAATTTACCTACGCGCTAAGGAAGGAAAAATATAAAGCTACTATAACAACTGTCCCATAATAATAGCGCGATGCTCTAAAAACACAAAAAAGCAAGTTTCGAATGAATGCGTGGAATGGTCCATTTATAGCAAAATTTTCTTTCGTACCTGTTTTCCCACCATTTCTAAAAGTTCAAATGGCGCCCACGGGCCCGAAAAATTTTTGACGCTCTAAATATTTCGGGAAAATGCTGTAGAACTAATGTCTATATGTGCGTAATTTTCTCAGATTTTTTTAGAGAAATTGATTTTTGTTGAGCGCTCCGACTGGGACAGTTGGCGTAGAATGACCCATAAATCTCTTTAAAGGTACACGTTAACTCTCTCTTGGAGATCATTATATCGTTTCGGAGGCGTGACTCTCCAAAAAACAAAACAAAACATGGTTGATCCCTCCGTCATCTAGGAATCGGTATAACAGGAAAGTAAAACGTGTCCTTACAGAAGTAGTTGAATGTTTAGTGTACTTTGATATAAGAGAGCTTGCACAATGTCTATTGGTGTTTGGCAGCTATAGCACCGTTTAATGTGGATGCACCCACGTTGACGCTTGGCGGTACTTTATCCCGACGACTAACGTCCATGATTAATGATTAAAGAAACCCTTGGGGTAGCTGTAGTAGTTAACGGTGAGAGCGTAATCATAAAAAGCGGTGTGACAGTCAGAAGAGCGCCGCTCATCGGACGCAGAACTTGGGCTAAGGTCATCATCCCGCGGCATGTTAAAGAGTTATTGAACACCACGGCCGGACTAGAGGGAAACGCAACGCGCGTCGTGTCTCCTGCAGCCCGGCCGCGATTTCTCACGGGGCAAGCGGAAGCGGGGAAAGCGGTGTTACAGCCAGGCGAAGCAGGCGCGCGTCGCAGAGCTATTGTATAGCGCTATCAATTATATGGAGACTCTCGCCTGGTTTTTGTCGCCGCCGTCATGCTTCGTATATGTATAAGGATGCATATATATATATATATATATATATATATATATATATATATATATATATATATATATATATATATAGAAGTCCCAAAGAAAAATAATTCAGAAAAATGCTTCCGAAGCGCGGGATCGAACCAGCGACCTCTCCCTCCGCAGCGCGTGGCGCTAATCACTACGCAACAAAGCGCAGATCCTTCAGGTAGCTAACGGCGAGCATTATATACACACCCTTTACCGCTGGCAGGACTCAGAGACGGCAGGCGCTTATAAGCGTTTCTTCATTACCAGCGAGATGGCGCGAGGAGCGCATTTAAAAGTCGTCGGCCAGCTCGCTCGCTTCTTCTCGCAGGGAGAACCCTGCCCTTCCGTTGTCTGCTCGCGCGGTAGTTTCTGTCGGGGGGCAGATGTTTTTGCAGCGTAGCAGCGCGTTTATCACGGGCCGCTTTTCTTGCTATCGCATTCATTGCTTCGCCCTTGCAGCGAAACTGTGACTTTTTTGGTATGGATGGATGCTATGAGCGAGGCCGACGCTTGGGCTAACGTCGCCACCTCGCGGTTTGTTAAGGCGTTGATAAAATTGCACTTCTCCTATCGGACACGCGCCGAATGGGACGAACGCGCGGCAACGACGCGTTGCAGGAGCTAATGGCGGAGGCCACGGTCATGATGCATTACTTCACTTTACCGCTCCCAGAGGGCGACACCACTCCGCCGACCAAGAACACTGTGAGAGGAAAGTGTGAGTGAGATATAAAAGGCGCGTTTGTAAAGCCTCCGGAGTGTGTGAACATGGCGCAGGGTATAGCGTGCCCAGCATCTGTTGTCGCGGACCGAGAGACGTAGGTTCAACTCCCGTTGACGGAACTATTTTTCTTTGCCATTTGATCGTGTGCATTTCTTCGACGTCATTTCCGTGACGGAAATGCGTCACTGATGTCGTGGTGGACCGCGGCATCAAACACTTTCGTGTTAAAATGAGTTAACGTTTATCTTTAGAGAGATTTGTACATGTGGCAACTCAGGACTCGCAAAAAAGAGTAACAGGTAATGTTTTTTTCTTAGAGCGTAGTAGAAGGAACAAATTTCGTAGTTTCTGGCAATGCAGTTTTTTGCACTCTTGTGATGTCTACCATTGGTCTGAAATAAGTGCATTTTTCGTGTAAGTAGGGCAGGAAGCCGATGCGTTTGTAGATAATGGTTATAGTACAGGTTTATCAGCTGCAGAAGGACGAAGGAAGAATAACCTTCTTAAGCCTCGGCTGCAGGACTATGCATATTTTAAGAACACGGGCACCAAATGCTTTAAGGCTTCAAAAATTCAGGAGCCTTTCTCCAATCGGGAAAATGGGGGCAAACGAAGCATGGCGTGTGCGTGCCTGGCCTGCTGCTTTTCTTTCTTTCTTCCTTTCTTTCTTTCTTTCTTTCTTTCTTTCTTTCTTTCTTTCTTTCTTTCTTTCTTTCTTTCTTTCTTTCTTTCTTTCTTTCTTTCTTTCTTTCTTTCTTTCTTTCTTTCTTTCTTTCTTTCTTTCTTTCTTTCGCATTGCGCTATGCTCCCTCCTAAGATTTTCCTTCCTCCATGCCGGAGAGTGGACGGCATGGATGTTAATAGACCGTCCTGACAGTTCATGAAACTGTTCTTGAAATCACTGGACCAGTGGTGAGTAGTGGGATTTGCCCAATTTCTGTGTCACATACATTTTTTTGCCCGCGCACGACTTATTCATTTTTGGTGGAGCCGTGGTGCGTAGTAGGGCTTGCCCAATTTCTGTGGCACGTACCCACCGGAGTTTTGGCATAAGCCAACAGCCACACCGACGGCGACGCGAGTCGGGCCATACAAGCTTTGCTTGAAAACAGAGCGCCGTCGGCGCTCTACATGCGTGAGACGCAAACGACATGAGGGGTTTGCGTCGGGCAAGATATTTTTCGTATACAGCATACGGCCCCAAACCCGACAAGAAAACCTGTGCGTCGGCAGACGTGGCAGCACCCATCGAAGTGGCGGCTATCCTCTTTTGTCACGTTCGTGACAAATACTAATGTAGAGAACGCTTCCTTTTTTTTTTGTTAGGGCAAAGCTGTATATGGCTAGGCGGAAGCAAAATTCTTCCGTCCTATGCACGCAGAACTCTTAGCCGCATGTGCCCCAGAAATTGAGGAAGCCCCAGCAATATTTGCGATCGAGACACAATATTGCGGCAGCAAAAGACTGGATCATCTCAGTGGCCCAAATATATCGATATACTACTTATAAGGAACCTTTGAATACAATGGACGTGAGACTTGAAAAGTTGCTGGCAAGAATATATTGCGCCTTCTTTAGCAGCTAAAGAACATGTGTTACAGTCTGCTTTGCACATAAGGCTCAGTATCCCTGCCATCTTGTGCCCCCATTTCCACTGCGAAAACCGGAGAAGAACCGGATTCTAAAGTAGTTATCCGATCAGCGAGCGCTGTGACCGTCAGTGAATGCAAAATGAACGCTGTTAGGTGTGCGCACGTGTCACTTGTTCTCTCTTTCCGCTCCCACTGCTTATCCTCAGAGTAGCGTGGCAAATTAGATGCAACCGTGTTAACCTACCTGCCTTTCCTGTGCATTTCATCTCAATCGCTATTCATCTACGTGCTCTATGGGATTATGTATTTACCTTATTGATTGTTGCAGATCGCATAACGCATAACTCATATCTCGGAATTGTTAGAATGTTGCAGTTATATAGACACATCTTAATATCATCTAGCACCATCTGTGTCGCGTACCTTAAGAGGTTGTGCTGATGGACAATACATGTTTCTGGCAGCACTGAGTGCTTCAGGCAATGACAAGCAAAGGAAGACGGCAATAGTCATCTGTTGTTTATTTAGAAAAATGAAATAAATAAGCAAATAAATAAACGAATAAATAGATAGATAAATAAATAAATAGTCTAATAAAATATTTGTGGCGCAACTGAGACAAGCAAGGGAAAAAAAGAGAAGACAGCTAGGATAGGGCGCCAGACTTTCAACTAGTTTTATTTTCCTCACATCACCCAAATATATATGCTTCCAGATATGCGCCCTATCCTGTCTGGCGCCCTAACCTGTCCTTTCTGTTTTTCCTTGCTTGCACAGTAAAACCTCGGTGATACGAATCTCGTGGGATCACCAAACATATTCGTATCATCCGAAATTCTTTTTCAGGGCCTCATCAAAGTCACGAACAGCTATAAACGATTGCCAGTGAAGTTTTTAGACGTCAACAATCATACCTGCACTCGTAAATATACGGACCGTGCGCGCGTGTGTAATTATCGAACCAGGTGTGTTGTGAGGCGCAAAGGCTAGAAGACCCTTAGTATGCTTTTCCGTAAGAAACAAAAGTACTGCGGTGAATGTGACTTAAGGAGCGCTTTGACGCGATAGATGATGGCCAGAAAATTTCACAACCGCTGGTCCTACGTTATTATTTTCTTATCGCGGTGATGTTGGGGATGATTTTCGAGAGATTTAGGGCCGTGCCCGCACAAGTGCGTCCCAAACAGTAGTTCATGTTGACGTTGTGAGGCCTAGCTCTTTCACCAAGGCCGCCCTTGTCTTCTTTAGGTCCTCGTCCACCTTTCATAGGGTGTCTGATGCGCGAGGACATCGCTTGCATGAAGGACATGGCTTGTAATCTAAACGCGAAGGCACACGGAGGCGCATTAGGGCCCCCAAGATTCGCGCACACAATCTCGGAGGCTACGACTCGTCACGGAAGGTTTATTCTGATCACTGTGTAAGAAAACTATTTTTTTTACGCCGCGATTCTGACGAATTAGCGGCGCGGAGCGCATGCCCGCGCTTGCGTTTCTGCGCCCGCACGTGTTTGACGCGTCTTCCGCGACAGCGCGGACAGCGCCCCTTCGTACCTGCGCGGTAGCGTACGTTCGTATCAAACGTCGTGGGGTGAAAATCTGTTCGCAACAACCGTACTCCATTACACTGCAGGCCAATGGGCCTTGGCCGGGACCAAAAAAAAAAAAAAAATTCGCATCACCCCGAAATTCGTATGAGCCGTGATCGTATCACCGAGGTTTCACTGTATTTTTTTTCCTTGCTTGTCTCAGTTGCGCCACAATTATTTTATTAAGCTATGTACCAACTCGCCCAACGTCACACTCTGCTAGATAAATATTCATTTATCGCTTACCGCGATGTAACCGTATAGCACGAACGGCGGACACGTGAACGGAGGTCAGTAGTGTGGGTGGAAGCAGAAGAGTAAAGAAAAGTGGAGAGAACATAGGAGAATATAGAGAGGGGCTATCTACATGTTTGCAATGGAGTGACAGAATTATTCGTAGTTCACTTCCTGATTGACTTCCTGAAGAGTGTTTGTCATCCTGCCCCGCCCACTAGGTCTCGCCTAGCAATCGAACAGCAAAATCCGACTGCTCGAGGAAGGCACACAGCGTTTTGCGAGCTGCCTTCCGCGACAGAAGAAAGAGGGAGAAAAATGCCGAAAAGCGCACGTGCCACCCAGTACCTACTTACAGAAGCCACCGAGGTGGCTATTTCGCGCAATGAAAGGGTTAAGGGGAGCGCATGCATTGCGCTCCCCTTAACCCTTCCCTTGTGATTTCTTTGCGCGAAATAGCCACATCCGTGACTTCTGTAAGAACATGAACCGACTAAGACATGAACCGACTAGTATGCGTAATAGAATTTTGGGTGAACAAACGATCTGGTGACGTTGCGTAGCACGCATAATTACGGCAACTTCCTCCATCGGCGGAGCCTATTTACTCTATTACAACAAAGGCCCCTGCCACATCACCTATAGTGCCGAAATGTACAGCCTTAAGTTCAACATAGTGCACAAGCTGCACGGCTCGGGGTGTTTAGAGAATGACAATTACAATTGAAAGCCGGGCACAATATATATTCATTCCTTGCAAAACTAATTATATATACTAAGCAGCTACCTTAGGTTACTGTCACGGCCTATGCCGCCAAAGGCTATGTAGCCCTGCCAGAACAGCCGTGGACACTATCGAGCTGCTCGTTAATAGCCAGTGTTAACAAAATCGCGAACGTAAGCGTAGCTAAGCGATGGCCAAAGTGATCCATATGCCAGTGGCCGCCGTTAAGGCAAGAAGTGAGCTCAGGGACGCATTACAAAACTACGCGTGTAGCGTCTAGCCAGTTCAGCCTCACTATTTCTTCGCACTCATGCTGAAAATACGGCTTCGTCTGATGCGAAACACATAGGTCTACAAATTTATTTTTATGATTTATCTTGTACCACAGGAAATCTCGTTAAGTTTCTGCACACCGCTTTCCGTACGCAGGCTAATGGTTCCGATCATATCTGTGGTGATGGCATGCTTCCTTCTACCGCACTTTGCTGACGGCCCTGCCGACCACGAGCTCTTGCAACAGCAGGTGGACGGGTGCATCCACCGTTGGTGGGCGGTTCTACTAAGTTTCAACAACTTCTACACCGTTGACAAAATGGTGAGATGCTTTCCGTAGATCCCAGTACGATGGGCTGCGTAGTGCCTTACTGTTGTCCTCTTGGGCGAGAAAAAAGCCCAGATTTAGCGTGGGACTTAGTTTGGACTATATGGACGAAATATTTACTGCGCCCACGCGAGGAAATGTGATCTAGTCAAACGGAATAGCGGGTTGCGTTTCTGACGCCGATCGTGCAGCTAGATTCACACAACGGGACGTACAGATGAACCAGTTCCCAAACCAGTGACACGTTGCCTAAAAGCAACAAATCATGCCGCCAGCAGGTCGTCTGCGGTGCGCCTCGCATTATGAATCCAACATATACCCGAAAACGGGAACCGCACCTGAAGACAAATATCTGGCCGGCATGCCCATACGATAACATTCAAAGTAGTATTACCAACTTGGGTGACTTTTTTTTAATGCAAAGAACAGTTATATATAAGGCGCTGAGTAATTTAAGCCTTAGAATGACGCGAATATTGAACAAGCTCTAATAAAGCGCAATGACTGCCCTCCATATTCTCAGACTAGCATCGATTCGAAGTTCATCCTTCCCTTGACCCAGTTGTGTACAGCGTCGTTGCTCTACTAAAAATGACGGCTCATTTGTCAGGAGTTGCTGCATATTATCACTGATACGCAGTGACTTCTTTTGCCTAGAGATGGCGCTCCCATCGACATTCTCAAGTCCAGGTGGAACGTTGAGTGGGACTTTGTTCTATAATACGGGGTAGCGTGTTGCCAGAGAGTACTCGCCAAGCACTGCCACCACTATTCTCTCTCCTCCTCTTAGGACGGTCAGTTTTGTGGCGCAGAGTACAACATAATGCAGGGTATTAGGAAAAAAATGGGAGACATTGAAAATACATAGAAAATGCGCCTATCCTCGAGTGTACAGATTCCTCGTGTTACGCAGGAAGATGCGCAATTGAAGACGAAGCTTTCAAGTTAGGCCAGCGTTGAAAAAGAAAAGAAAGCTTCGCCCGGGCTCACATCTTAATGCGGTATGCTGCCATGAAAAAGAAAAAAAAAAGAGAGAGAAAAGTTGCTTGCCACCAGAAGGTGACAACACAGCTAGACACTGAGGCTCCGTTTAAGTAAAGTGGTTTTTAGAATATTTGAATAAAGGGAATTGCGGCCACTGAAGCTTGCTATTACATTTGTCTTGAGCCATATACGCCGCAGACATGCTACTAGACAAAAGATAAGTGTGCGTTTTGCCAAAGAATGAATATATAAAAAAATAAAGAAAAAAGAATATTTCAATTTAAAAAAAGTTCATAAAAGTGCAAAAAAGAAAAGAAAAACGTATAGGCGGGACAGAAGTGACAGAGAAGTAGACACGCGTCCGCATCCGTCTGCATGCTCATGGAAGTGTAAACATGGATCGCAAATTTTTAAAATACACATTTTATCGAGAAAAGCCCTTTAGCAGCTATTGCTTGATTCAGCTGTTATAACGTTATAAAGCGGAAATCCGCTCGCTGAGGACACGGACTAAATCGTCTACCGCGTCTTCAGATTTATTGGAGAACACTGAATAAAATCAGGGGGCATGTAATATGCTTCGCGTTTGCGCAGGCACATGATGACGCCGTTTCCAAGGGCTCAAGTTGAGCTTAATGCGCACAAGTACATCGCAGATACCGAGGAAGCTTGTTGGTTTTAAATCTAAATGCATAAGAATGAATAAACCGTTCTTTTCGGCAACATATTCGCCAATTTTTATGAGAGTGGTTGGCTTTAAAAGAAGGTAGGATCTAGCAAGAAGGTAGGATCTAGCAATAAAGTCGATTTACCTCGAAAATTGCAAGAGATAGATAGATAGATAGATAGATAGATAGATAGATAGATAGATAGATAGATAGATAGATAGATAGATAGATAGATAGATAGATAGATAGATAGATAGATAGATAGATAGATAGATAGATAGATAGATAGATAGATAGATAAGAAAGGCAGTAACAAAAGGTAGGAAGCTCAACTAGATTAATAATTCGGTAAGAACAGCATCAGGTTTCAAGACTATGAAGCTATCAGGACGGTTTACAAATATAACATACAGGAATAAAAATGATGTTACAATTCTTTCAACTTTGCACCAAATGAAGTGTTATACATCGCTCTAAATCATACTGCAGCCAGTTTCCGAGCATAAATTTAAACAAAAAAAGAACTCTCGTAAATGTTGTAAACATTGCACGTACGTAAGCTGTAAATTGATATGACAGATCTGTCCACTTGATATTTAACAGATGTATTTGACAGAACTACAGGCAATATGCATTTCTGGTAGAGAGTTATGGGATTGTAAACTTCGTGCTTCCTATTATTTAAAATTTACCAGCTTGCGGCAGTTTATTCTGAACACATGAGATCTTAGAATTACTTCCTTGTTATTCTGCACCAACAAAAGTCATTCAAGTCAATTTAGCGGTTCTTTGAAAGGCATGTCTTCGTTGTAGGTGTACTTGAGTTAGTCCACAACTAAAGCCTCCTATAAAGGTTAGGTTCATGCGACTGGACGCACAAGACTTAAAATGTTCTCCACAAAGCAGAAATAGAAGTCGGATGATATAAGTCAGCGTGGAACTCATATATATAGGTCAGCGTGGAACCCAACACTTTTACCCATAAATCCTGAATGAAACCTTCGAGCTGCATCTGTCTAATGCTACAGCGGCGTAGGCGCTGACTAGACCACTATGGGCAAACGGACGTCAAGCGTGACGTGTTAAACTATCCAAGAGACTCATCTCTTCGGCATACAAACGTGAGTCATAGAGAACAGTGCGAGCTACGGGACAAGAGTTATGGACAGGGAAGGTTAGGTGACAATAACACGACTTTTATTCTGGATAACGCAGCATATAAGGGTAGAATACACTGTCAACAAGCTCTGTATATTATGTGTTGTGGGGCCGGCCATTAAGAAAATGCGGTTAAAACAAAGAGTGACAGTTTAGAAATCGCAAAACTAGAAAAGGATGAACAACACGAGAAACGGGAAAAACTATGACATGGATCGACCGAAAATTTTCTAAAGCTCGTGGAAACAATCAGAAACAAGAAATTTAAAGGGGAAAAAAATCAACTTTCCTAGTGAAACATGTCGGGAAGGTACATGTTGTCATGAGAAGTCGTCAAGAAAGTAAACCAACAAGCCAGGCTTAGGATAATCGTGATTATAACATGCAGCCAACAGGTATGTCACTATCTCATTTCGGCATGAATGAGCGTCTAAATTTTCGAGGTTCCAAGAACCCTCTAGGTTTCGTGCTCTCGTGTGCGCTTTATTGGTATGTTAAAGGACAACCATAGTGACATCTCAAGCCTTTCGTTTCGGATTGCTTTGGCTGGCTTTAAATACATCTGTCATAAAGCAATAAACTTAACTTTCGAATGATTGCGAGTGGGTTCAATGGTAAAACAAAGCACGATCCTTACTATACTGCTATGTGCGGCCACCAGTTGAAGTTGCTGTATATGGGGACAGAAATGAACATTTCGAAGTAGTAAATCATATATTCACTGCCCGAGAACCATCCGTGCAGAAGTGATTCTGTGAATGCACATAATTAAACTACTGACGTGTCATTATGTCTTACTTCATTGTATCGCGAAGGAATTGTTGCAGTAGCAGTGATATGTCGTTTTCCTGTTCTCTGGCATGTTTCAGTGCATGATCCACCTGTGGTACGTGAGCACCGATATCCAGATATTCCTCGTGATAGCATTTCCGCTCACGATCCTTTTTGTCTGGTAAGTGCATTCAATTTATACGCTGCTATGCCTTTCGATTTCTTGGAATAGCAATTTTTTTACTAAAGGCCTTCCCATCACGTTGCTTTAGTTCATAAAGAATGTGAATCGACGGCGGAGTCCGTGTGTTCCTGTTACCATTGATACTCTGCGAATATACCCTTTATGTGCACATTACATTGTGCCGCTAAGAGCCTCTGTGAGGTGCGCTTTTACCATTCTTTCATATTTTCAGGCTTTTCAACAATCATTTTTGTACTGCCAAATATGCGCCGGTTGCAACATCTACAGCAAAACTATTGAAAAAATTTTCAACCAAGGTTTCTACATATTAACTTCTTTACGAAAAAAAGAATACCAGCAACCGGCTAGTTTCTTATCATCTGTTGGACGGATGTTAGGACATTAAGTACTACGCATGGTGTGCAGAAAATTCGGCAGATCCCACGCGTTGTGGGAATCGGTTTCATGCGAAGCAGTCAACGAGTACTTCTATGCTGTACATTATGGCTTTCAGCCAAGCATTACGAGGTAGATCGACGTGTTTTTGTAAGTGTAGCAGCTGTTTGCGCATCGTGTGCTTACCAGGCACGTCGACAACACTGACGTTTAAAGGGTAACTTATGGTGCGACGTAATGTCAGCCCTCACGTTAGAGTAGATACGTCAGTATTATCGAAACTAAGTGCACTTTATGGTGCAATCATGTGAATATCGCACGTAACTTTCGTTAATGTATTCCACCGGGGTCGAGCAATGCTTCAATATAGCTTGCTGAATCATAGGAATTCAAATGTAATGTTTATTAGCCCTTTCGGCCCTGGTGTCCTATAAAAAGGACACGAAGAAAGATTGCTATAAATTGTGACATAAATTACTGAAAAATTCAAAAATGTGTCTGTGGTATCCCCAATACACCTGTGCAAACATATGTAGGGGTTTTTCCATTATCCTCTTCCTCGGTAGTATGCAATGTTGAAAACAAGACGGCGGAAGGTGAAAAAGACGACAAACGCCGCAACCAAATATTTGATGACATTTTTCTAAATAACTATTTTTTCTGTAGCTATCATAATTTTTTCTGTGTTTCTAAAGTGCTTGACGGCTTATTTACAAAGTGGTCGTTCCCTAACACTTCCGCTTAGGCAGCTGCAACATAAAATATTCATGTCCTAAATATAGGACACCAGGGGTTAGTGCTTGTGAGATCTTTGAATGCATTGCATGATGACCCGGAGCCGTAGCGCTTGTGTCTGCTTCCAATTTCTTGTTATTCTCCTTGGGAAATGAGCCTGCATTTCTTGCTAATTTGCAAGGGGGTCCCAACAGCGAGATTGTACATAATTGATCTGAATACGTTTGCTGCAGTGTAAGAATGGTGCATGAGAGGGCTTGAAGATAACGAGGATGATGTGCAGTTCCATCAGCTTACCCATGCAGGCACGCGCGACAACAATTGCGGCGCACCAAAGAAGGATACGGCAACCTTTTATGATGTTAGATCTTACAAGGCGTGCAGTAATTAGATAATTGCCATTCAGGTGCATTGAAGAACACTGTGTCACGAGTGCAAAAACTTGCTTTTGGACCTTTGAAACGCAGTAACTAATATATGGTTGCTGGCATGCTAGCTTCACAACAATTTCAGGTGTAAACAGAGTAAAATAAATAGCAATATCGAAATTCACCATATTTCCCTTCACAACCATTAAGCCCTGGCGTCCTAAATATAGGACATGACGCTATTTTTCTCATACACTGATGGGATGCTCAGGAAAGATAATTTTCGTGATCTTGAGGTGATAAAAAAAGCAATCTCAACAAGAAAAAAAAATTATCTACCCGTTATAAAAAATTCAGGGCTCAAAGGGTTTATTAGACTGATATGAAAGCGGAGCCAACAAAGAAACCACAGACGTTAGTCTGATATGACGCCTGTATCTTAGGAGTACATATGTAGTGTCCATTGCTTTCTTGTAAAATTAGATAGCCAGCACCACAAACAAAATTGACGTTGCACCGAAATTAAGCCTACATAGGCTGTTTTTCCAAACCAGTTTACAGACCTGGCGTGGCTCTGTGGTAGAATACCTGATTGCCACGCAGAACGCTTGGGTTTGATGCCTGCTGGGATCCTAATTTTTATTCTTTCCAATCGCCGGGTCAACGCTGCCGATGTCGGTTTTCCTTAATGCTCTCTCATTTAAATTATCAATGTCTGTTGTCACCGTTCCTGGGTTGATATAAACTGTTAATCACCTGTGGCGCATACCCGTACACCGCGGCCCGTGGTTAACGGGTATCTGCCACACGTGTCCGGTGGAAAGCGTTTGACGATGTACGCGACAGGATTTTCACGTTATTCATGTCATGATCCGACAGTCATATTCGTCGAATACTCTTACCCTCCCATGCCAATTTTGGTCTACACCAAGTTAAGGAGGCGATCATGAGAGCACCCAGACGTAGGCGGCTAGATAGATAGATAGATAGAAACGCTCAAAGTGCCAAAGGTTCGCTAAGAAATGCTTCTCATTTAATAATATTGTGGCGAAGCCTTGGTACTTTGTAATGGGTTGCGCTCTCTAGCGGCTTCTAGTGGGTCGTCCTCTTCGGCTCGTTCCTGAGAGAACGCAGTTTGCGCTCAGAGTTCGTGCTTTTGCCTTGACTGTCGCCACTGTGTATTGCCGCTGAGTCCCGTGAAATAAACACCTTAACAAATACGACCATACAATATAGAAAAGGAAATGCAAGCCACAGGTTGTGCTCGCCGTATATACATATATAACTGTATATATATGACAGCACTGGTTTTCGAACAATAAACGAAATAGCTAGACAACACTGCAGCATGCTACAGTTATATGCGTTTTGGTTGAGCTCGTTCGTTTGAATCTCGGTAGAGTAGAAAAAAATTAACATTTATATCTTACCTGTTGAGGTATAATTCGCAGTAATCAACATCAATGCAAATTCCGAAAAGAAAGTACTCTGTCGAAATATCCACTGACAATGCGATCAGTATAGGATACGAAAAATGAAAATATTGAGAGCTCGTATGCTGGGTGCTCTCTACGTGCTGCATGTATTCGCTTTTCCCCCCTTCCTTTAGGTAAACAAACCTCCGTGATCTTTTTTATTATATAAGTTTTAGTTTTATGTTGCTGTTTTAGCTCCGCTAGTAACATCTATTGAAGTCAGACCCAACAAGTCCAAATTTCTGCTTTAACTGTAATACTTTTAAATTTAAGTGCTACTTCGATGTTATGCTCATTACAATGCAATTTCTTTATGTTTTTGAATATACAGTTATCTGGAAGCAACAAACATTATAAATATTTGCAATTTGTTGTTTAATTTGGCCTAACTGCCCTGTGCAGTAAGTGAAATGCTGTAGAGAGTGGCTTTACATTAGTTTTGGTAATTTGTGATCTTGTTACATCATTTGATAGAAACAAGGAATACTAGAATTTTATACCGTAAGGCAAATTTGAGCCATATCATTGTAATATGAAGTTTGATTAATGAGGAGAAGAAAAACATCATGTAAAACATCCGAAACGCCGGTCTCATTGCGAACACATTTATTGACAATGTTTTTTTTTTCTGTCTTATAGGCACCCCAAGTTTGCACTTTTGTTGTCATGTGCTATTTCCTTGGCATTTTGTATTTTGGTATCTCTGCAAACTCACTTTTGGCACCTGGTTTACTCCGGGACGGCATCCTCCAATGACATGGTGTAAGTATGCAGAAAGAATACGAATCTTTTCTGTATAGGATTCAACGAAGTTTACATGCTCTCTTCACGAATTACACGCAACTTCACGTTGAGAACAAGTAAGCACACATCACTGACGGCTAGTCGGTATACAAGAAAATTCATGGAAGGAAGAAAAACAGGAGACCGGGGAAAGGTAGGGATGTCAATCAGTTTAGAATAACCGGTATGCTACCCTCCACAGGGGAAAGGGATGAGGGAGCTTGAAAGTTAGAGGAGTAAAGAAAGAGAGAGAAGGGGGAGCGCGCACTCATCGTTACAGTTCGTCCGTCTCGGGCAGTACGCGACATCACTAATAGCCGGCAACCGCCGGTGCAAGTCTGCTGTCTTCAAAATTTTTATCAATGCCTTCGTCGCCTTCAATCGCGATGACTTTTCGGGACGACGTTTTAAGATGGTTGCTGCAGACATTGGTCTGCGTTGAAGGCGAACCAGCGGTATTGCGAGTGATCGTTTGTGCAGACCGAGTGAGGACAGTTGCAAATAATGGGCTGTAAAGTCTCCTCGCTACCACAGTCGTCAAAGATAGCGATGTCGGCCACTTCTATACGAAAAGAAAATGACTTCGTGAAATCCACTTTTAGCCATAACCGCAAAGCAGAGTCACGTCTCTTCGGCGGAGTCCAGATGGAATCCGAAAACGTAGCAAAGTGTTCTGGTGGTGTCGCCGATTTTTTGGCTGCTTGATGTATTCCATGTGGGGCGCTTAATATCTTTGGCGATCACTCCAAGCTTGCTAGCAGCATCAGACCTTGGAATAAGTATAGCCTCTTCCTTGTCGCCTTGAAGAGCTGACCGAGCGGCAGTATCTGCGGGTTCTTTGCCTATCACACGGCAGCGACTTGCTGCTGGTGAAGTGTCCCGTGGTGCCCTTTCTCAAATGAAGTGTGAATTAGGCGTCTCATCTGGAATACCAGTTGTGATTTGGAATACCAGTTGTACATGTACTTTCTTACACGTAGATTTCGCAGCTAAAGCAGCTGCTAAAGTTCCGAGACCGCAAATGCATGCTGTATAAACGCAAATATCGCTTTCCGATGCGTAGTAATGACTGTACCAATATAAATTTGTTCTCGAGGCCTTAGCGATAGTAATGGAGTTACCCAGCTCTTTGCTCCTATGCAGTTTTCATGTTAGTAGTCATGTTATATTTTGCTCTTATTTATTCGCATTTATGAAGCATATCCGCTTTATTATGTAAATCCAAATAGGGCAGAATTTCTGGGGAAGGTGGTAGCTTGAAGCGATGAAAAATCCTTGAACACAAGTGGTATTGGCCACTTGCCCACTTGTCGAAACGTTGGCTCCATCGACACCCTGTGTCGAGGACTTTTCATTGCTTAATTGTGTGTTGTCCTTCGGGCGATCAGTGATCCATCGAGCACACATGGGGGAGTGTATAGAATCGCGCTTCAGAAATAGAGAACCGAAATTTAGGAGCAGCTATAGCACAGACGTGTAAAAGATTGCCCGAAGGTTTGAGATCGGTTTATTAAGCAGGGTCCGTATTAACAAACGCTTTACGCTAAAAATTTTCGCAACAGAACATTTCAGCCAATCATGATGCGGGTCATATCATTAGTGAAGCCGGCTGACCAATGGGAAAAAGGCACTTACGAAAGAGAAGTTTTGCGAATTCGGCCCCAGAACTGCCAGAGAGCTGTTTCTGAAACTTCTTACTAGTTGATATCTCTGATTCGTTTTAGTGACAGCTCCCGTTGCTAATGTTTCTAAATGTCTGATTTCGTTTTAGCTGTCTTACGCGGCTTACGTTGCAGGAACGTATGCATATGAATGGTCCTTATTTGCTGAAAGCTACGCGTAAGCTGAAAGCAACGCGAAGCAATATAAGCATATATTATGTACGCAGGTCTCATAGAGAAGCATAATCGGTTACAAGCTCATAAATGTAAGGTACGCCCACAAAACTAGGGTTCACCTATCCTTCACCTCTGTAAGACAGTCGTACCAGATGGTTTTCGTTCGAAACGCAAATGCTTTCCCTCTGCTAATGCAAATACTAGGCACATTGGAATACAAAATTTCATCGTTTGTGTCTAAGATATTATTCTTGGCTCAGTGCCAATTTCACAGTATCTTTTTAATATTTGTCGGGACGCTCACGTTTTCTATCTAAAACGAGCGACACAAACGTGTATCTCTATGGCAAAATTTGACCACCTTAAACATGCAGGACTGCTGGACGTCACGAAAATGAACGAACTTAACAGGATAGAGCAGCTATGCTAATTCTTTTTGCCTGGGCCCAGGATGGCTTTGGGCGGGGCTTATATTCATTATTAGGTTGTAACCGACTACAGTTTCAGCTTTTGTCACCTATCTGGGAGTGTGGTGAATAAAACGAACAACGCGATAAAGCTGGACATCGTAGGCTCTTTTTTTTTTCTGGAAACAGACAACGTTTTCTACCAAAGCTCTTCTGGGCACGTAAAATTTCCCATCCTAAAGGCTGCGATTCAGCATCCTTAATTATTCGCCTCATGAAGGAATAGGGGCCTTGGAAGGGCTCTTTTACTGGCTACAGAGTTCTAGATACACAGATGGCATCTTGAGATTTTCGATTACGACTTAAGAAACACAATAGCAGAAGACAACACAGTGTGATGTGACGAAGTTCATTATTCTTCATGTGTCTCTTATAGGCGTGTTGTAGAAACCATCGAGCTGGTCTACTTCCGACCTTTCACACATGTTGCGACATACGTTCTTGGCGTCGTTGTCGGATACTTGGCAGTGCAGTACGGGAAAGCGAAAATTGGCCTGGTAAGTAATTAAAAATTCTAAAACTGTGGTTAGCCGGGCTTGTTTGAAGGAATGCACACGGCTTTAAACAGCGCGGAAATATCACAAAGAATAAAGGAACGCACAATCCAGGCGCGAAAAACAAGACTATTTTTAACGTTTTGTTTTTATGGCGCGATGGCAAGGATGACTTATGAGGCTCTGGGTGTCATTACTGTGCAGATAAGCAGAAAGAGAAACTACGGTGGAAGAAAGAGAATAAGATTATCGTGCAATAACGACTCGTTTCTAGCAGCAGGACAGTAAACACCCTTTACAGTGTCCATGTACTTCTCAACGAGATTGGTATCGCTTTGTTCTTCACATGTTTTCGCAACAAAAAATATTACATTGTTTCTGTCGTAATTGTACTTGATTTCCATCTGCTTGCTCGTGTTTAGCACCGTAGTATAGATGTAAATGAAAGAAAATGACACCTTTCAGAAAAAAAGTCGCAGTTTCGCCACAAGGGCGAACCAATGAATACGATAGCAAGAAATTGGAATGTCACACGAAGAACGACAAGCAGCTCGATACTTGCAGCGCGCCGCTGAAGCGCAGAAGGACGCTCGAAAAGAATGCACAGGTAGACACGGGCAAGCGTGAACTAACAACTGTCACGGTAGTTTCGTCTTTGTGTTTGAGCAACGCGCTGCAAGTGTCGACAAGAGAGAATCAGACGCTCTTAGATATTTCTTTTTCTTTTAAACTGCGGTGCGTGGGGTGACACCTCTGCGTCTCCTGCCACGTGGTGGCCTCTGACGCAAGGTGTGCCCGGTGTTTTTTTTTTTCGTTCCACATCACGAGTGGGTACAGAAACGGGACATTTTTCGTGCACGTCTCAAGAGCAGTTTTCAAATTGAAAGAAAATGTAGGAGCGTTGTGTGATAGAAAACACACTCAAGCTCCTCCTAGATCTGCGTACCGCCAGCGGTAAATGTTGTATATAAATAGATCGCCGTTATAATGCCGGCGGATGCATGGCGCGTGGTTGAGTCATTTGACGCAGCGCGCTGCGGAGCGAGGAGTCGCTGGTTCAAAGCGCCGGTCGGGTGCTTCGGAATGTTTTTCTTCCGATTTATTTTCTTTGTGCCTTTCTGTATATATACATACATATACATATCTGGGACATGACGGCAACGGCAAGAATACGCCGAGAGTGTCCATATAATTGCTATGGCAATAAAAATTTAAAGAAAGCAATGCCTGATGCACTAAACGTCCCACGACACTCTTTGCCATGGCATTAAGTGGAAGGCCAAAATTTCCAGCATAGAAGACCATAAAAGCACGTATATTTGAGTTTGATATTACTTATTCGCATACAGCGCTTTTGAAGGTTTAAACGTGCTTTCGGCAAGCCATAGACATGTCGCACTTTATTCTTGCTCTCCCGTTTCCTGCAATAGGAAATATGTACCCTGCGATAGCCGTAGAAGCTGCTGGCTTAATATATTCGTTACGCCTAGTCGCGCAAGTAATAACTTATTCCGAAAATCATACCTTTTGGAAAATCGGAGTAGGGTATTATTTCAGGCGTATTTTTTTCTTGCAACAGCGCTTGTACCCCATGTTCAACGTGGCAGTTGAGCCGCCAGTTCCCTGCGCACTCATTGTTGGTGGTAACTTGCCCAGACTTGGGCTATGGACTTGCCGGCTAACACTTACGACTAGTATTCCGCGTGGTCTGGACATTTGAAAAGTCTTACCTAATGATGCTGCAACATTCAAAAACGTGTGCAGGTCATGCAGATTGCCCAGTGGATCATATCACTGGCACTAACGGGCTTCATTCTGTTCATCACGCTGCCGTGGAATCGAGGCAACCCACCAGACGACATAACGACGGCCATTTACGGCGGATTCCATCGTCTGGTCTGGTCACTGGGGCTCGTCTGGCCCGCGTATGCCTGCGCCACAGGACGAGGAGGTGAGGAAGGAAGCTGCGCCGACGTGATGCGCATGCGTCTGTCGACTCGAAATTCCTCCGCAGCGTATGTAGAGATAGTGAAGGCATTGGTCTCAGCTGTTCAGCCCTCAATTTTGTAAATATTCACTCAGTATGGCCGATGAGAGAAGGCAGTTAATGCTTGGTTGTGTTCTGTTGACAGTTCTCGCGCGTAGTCGTATGATACTTATCGACCTAGAAGTCTCACTGACCAGTATGTAGGTTTTCTAATTGATGAGCTAACGGAGATGGATTTTGAAGTTGGATTACAGAGTTGCGCTGAACCAGTGTACATTAGAAGCGTATATTTCTAAAAACTCCGCAGTTAATTGGAGGGAAAACGTTGCTTATACCAAAGAAAAAAAAAAGGCTTACCGTCAGTTTGCGTTTCTCGAATTTTTATTTCCAGTGCCGGTTATTTTAATTGTCGCGATGTCAAAAACAACTTTCCTGTGTTTCGGCCATTTTTTTTTCGGGAAATGTTTTAGAATGTGGCTGGGAGAGTCTTTGGCTCTCTTAAAGTGTGGTTCGTTGAATGCTCACCGTCAAACGGTTGTTTTACCTCTATGGAGTAAATATCGATAAAATCTTCGATGCTACGAGGGCAAATGCGGGAACATCGACGTGATATCGCCTCGCATTTCTGTCTATTCTTTCCTGCCTTACAAAGCCTCCACTCACGCTAAGAGTGATCTTCTTGGTGTTTCAGAAATGCGAGTTATTGATCCACTTTAACTTTATATTGTTCATTTGTATCCCTTTGAAAGCGTACCGATAAAAAAAATTCGGCGATAAACATTTGCGCCGTGTAACCTGAATAAGCTTTAAAAATCAAACTGCGATATGTCAATAGCAAACTTGCTTTCACGGTTATCTTAACCGACAGTATGTCCTATGTGCTCATCTGAAAGCGGCAAACATGCAAAACGGGAAGCCTATGGTCTGCCTTTGGCCACTTGTGTTTCAGCCTGTTAACGACGCTATTCTTCCCTTGAAGGTCTGCAAGCTACACAGACTGCTTACACGACACGACGTATTGAGCAGTTCCACCAAGGGCATCGAAAACACTTATTAGTTAATGCAAACCTTCTGGACTTTTCTAGGATAGCTAAAAAGAATGCATGCTGCAGAGCTTAGAGGATGATGAAATACGTTAGTGTAGGGGCAAATAGCGTAATTGTAGCGGTTGCAGATTTTATAGTAGCATTTTTGTACTATAGTATAGTTATTTCTAGTTTTGTAGTAGCTTATTCACAGCCTGGTCTCTACATGCTTGGCTTGTAGCATTTTTTTCCTGGTTTAACTGCCCCCACAGTAGAGAACATTACGGTACAAAAATGCCATGAACTAAAACTCTAGTTTTTTGGCTTGGCAGTGCGAAGAAGTGCTCTATCTATGCAACTTATCTTTCGGAATCTGCAACAAACTTTCTCCCTCTCCAAACGCGGGTGATACTTTTTTTTTCACGCAGGTTTGCTGAACGCCTTCTTCTCGTGGAAGCCATTCTTGCCATTGTCTAGGCTTGTATATTGTGTCTATCTCGTTCATGTGCCTCTTCTATACCTTCGCATGGGCATCCTAAAAACGCACATCAGCATCAACGAATTCTTCCAGGTGAGAAACGGAGGTTAAACTAATACAAGTGCGTACCTTGCCAACATGATTTAGATTCAGTTGAGATGCTGTGGAGGGTATCTGACCAAATGCTGTCAAGCCAGACTCACTCTTCCATGCAAAATATCGTTTGGAAAGTGCATGCTTTCACCTTTCGACCATTACATTTTCTTATTTAATACACTGTTCAGTGTAGTTTGAAACTATTATGAAGATGGCATTGATAGTTGTTGGGGTTTTGCATTCCAAAATCACGATATGATTATGAGAGACGTTGCAGTGAAAGGCTCTGGAAATTTCGACCACCTGGGGTTCTTTAACGTGCACCTATATTTAAGTACACGGGCCTCTAGCATTTCGTCTCCACGGAAATGTGGCTGATGCGGCCGGGATTCGATCCCGCGACCTTTGTATCAGCAGCCAAGTATTATAACCACTAGACCACCGCGGCGGGTGTCTACTACTAAGCACGTTAAGAGCATTTTAGCAATTAAAATACATTTTGCATGCGGGATAAAAAAACCACCTTGTGTGTTGTTGAGGCATACATTGTTCTGTAAGTTTTCTACTGACAGAATGGGAAAAAATTCCATGATGACAGCGCGATGTTATTAAAAATTGTGTATCAATTTTCAGGCACAAGAAAGGGCGCTTTGACACGGTAGTATACGCGCAAAGATGAAGCACTGAATTACCATTTATTCAGCGAAAATTGATCAGCTCAGCGAAGTTAACTAAAGCATGTTTTTTCAAGCGGTGTAAATAAGAAGTGAGTGAACTTTACAATAGCCACATAAGTGAAATGAGACTTCATTTGCTGCGTTATGCTGGTACAGTGCTGCTACGGATAATACGGAAAAAAGAAAATGACTGGGGAGATATGACCCGGCATTACCTCGTGAACTTGTTCACACTCTGCGCTGTACTCACGCCTAGTGCAGTTTGAGGACTACAAGGACCCTGACCAGTGCTCTGTTGACGCAACCTAATATCCTTCTCCTTCTTCCTCCCGTCCTTTCCCGCTTGTCTAGTGTTCTACCTGTCTAATAGCGACAGGCAGAACGGACAAAAATATGCGAAAAAAAGTTGCTTCGGTGGCAAGTTTGAGCTTAACCAATTGACCTTAAAGGGGCCCTGAAACACTTTTCCAAGTAATCGTATAATGGCTTCATTAAAAAAGCTTATTGCCTCACGAACCGACTGCCGCAAAAATTTTTAGAATCCGGTAAGTACGAGCGGGGTTGCAGGGATTTGTCGCACGCTTTAAGCGCTTTCTCTCTCCATTCGTACTAGCGAGTGCGCTGAAAGCTACGCAGGGAGGGGGATGAAAGGGGGCAAGAAGATGCGTCCATTCGTCAGCGTGCGTTATGACCTTGAGCACTTTCTTTTCTTTTTTTCTTCGAACGCGCCGCTTACTATCAGTGTGATCGCAAGCGCGCACGCGCGCACGCGGACACGTGGCGGCATCCCGCGGCGGCCAAGGTGAATATGCAGTTCAAGATGCTCGAATCAGCCAATGGCCGTGCACTTTGGGTTTATGGCGTGGTCATTCGGGTTTATGGCGTCATTTGTCGAGAAAAGAGGGAACGATTTCTAGCTGATATTGAGAATGAATTGTAAATTACAGGAGCCTCGACTACCGATCGGGAGCGTTTTCTGACCATGCTGAAGAGGTGTTGCAGAGCCCGTTTAAACGACATTTGAGGGCATGAAGGCTCACAGCTGCGTAACCGTCGTCATCTTACATATCTGATAAGCTTGGTCTCTTTGGCCCTATTCGATTAAATCAAAATCCGTCCGTCGCAAAAAAAAGAAGAAAAATTTGATGTATATCGTTTTCGGCTCTTTTTCGGTTTCAGCAAATAAAAAGCAAGGAAAGCTGAGGCATATTTAAACGAAGCTTATTGATATTGTTCACCGCACGTGAATTGCCGAATGGATAAATAAACGAAGTTTCTTCCTTTCAGCTCAACACTGCCATCGGCCTGTTCGGCATGAGCTTGTTCCTGGCGTACCTTCTGTACCTGTCCACGGAAGCACCCGTGACGCACTTGGAAAGGCTGCTATTCGAGGGCAAACGGAAGGACGCTATTATGAACAGCGCCAAGAAGCCTGCGGATGCTCTGCCGGCCAAAATGCCCATTGTTGAGTGGGAGACGAAGAAGGATCCTCTGGAGAAGGGCTTCGAAATTAAGCTCACCATAGAGACAGATGCCAAGAAAATGGCCGTGAAAGAAAGTGGCGTCGACAACGGTGCTTTCCAGGCCGACTCTGAGAAGTCCAAGCTCTGAACAGCCTTTCAGCGCAAGCACGGACTGCAAAAAAGAATAAGTGACATCGCGACGGCTACAGATCTGTCCTCTGAGCATATTTGAACCTGCAGTGGAGTGAACGCCTGCAACAAAACACTCTAAGGAAAATGCCTGCTCTGAAATACGTGCCGGGAAAAATAACTACCGAACTGTATGAATGTCCCTATTATCGCATTTATGGAGGCTCTGCCTCCATTTTCACGACACCATTACTTTACGCCATGTCGGCAATAAAACGAAGCTACACACTCGTATCACGCTCATTCGGACAGCAGTTGCTTAGTTTTTTGCTGCCTTTGCTCATTATTTCTTTGCGTCTTCGACGTACCCGTAGATCACTGCTGATGACAGCTCAGTAAAGACAGAAG